>NC_089646.1:60102400-60184900 GCF_037042795.1 Molothrus aeneus
AGTTTTACTTGTCAGTTTTGATATATCCGATAATAGCTGTAGGTTGTTTTGCAATGTCCAATGTTCTGTGAAGATGGGCTTTTCATATTCTTTATTGTTTTTTTCTGACAAAATGTTGCCTGGACTTTTGCAGTTTTGTGAAATGAAACAACAGTAAAAACAATATATAATTTAACCCTCATAGACATAGCTGGACTGCAGATAAGCGTCTTTCCCAGGCTTATGGCTAGTTTTGGCCAGGATATAATGAGTTCCTGTTCATTGATCCCTTATAAGCATCCTCAATGATTGAACATAACCCCATGCACAGCAGGCAGTCATTCATTTGTGCCCCTTTTCAACTCCATTTTAATCAGCATTTGACACTGTTGAAGATCAAATCCATAATTAAGCTTCACAGATAGAGTTTTGGCAAATGAAACCCAAAAGAAAAAAAAAATTGGAGATATTTTTGTAGTCAAGCATCTATAAAAATTCTGCATTATATACTCTTGGTGCCCAATGATTTATTTGTACTTAATGGCTCTTTGTTTCTTTTTTTCTCATTTTCTCTGCTGAGGTTATTACCCTGCATTATTAACACACTCATGTGTGACTCTATTTATTTTTTACTGGTGGGAATACACTTTTTTAGAAACAGCTGTTTATTGTATATATGGGTTTAAAGTAAAGGTACACAAACACACTCACAAATCAACTTAATAAGCACCCTGATAAATAGCACGGCTGCTTAATTGGGACAATTGCTAGGGAACAGATTCAATGACCCCAATCAGTGAATTAATGGCACACCTAGTTGTGAAAAGTCCATTTAAATGATATGCTTGGTGTTGTCTGCTGCCTAGTCACAGTAGTTAACAGGTGTGAATTGGTGTTCATAGCATAAATTTCCTGCTGCTTGACCCTTTGTTCACTTCAGGTTGCTTCTCTACTCTTTCATAGTTGCTAAGTGAATGGAAATTACTGGATTTATCTTAAATTTATCAGACTATATTAACACCTTTATTACAGCTAATTTTAAAAGTAAGATTATTTAGAGAGAGGTCTGTGTGGGAACCTTTTTAATTATTTATTGGATAGGCAAAATGAAACCCATTTTCCATGCCATATTCAGTCACATTATTTTAAAGTAAGTAAGTCCTAGAGTAACTAATAAAACTGCATTTTAGACAGAACCTCAACTTATTAATCTGGTTTCTGGGGGAGTGCACTATTTCTGTGAACTTTGCTGACTCCCTGATTAAGGGCCTTGTAGGAACAGCTAAATAGTGTAATATCTAAACTGCTTGATGCCTCTTCCCAGAAGTGGACATCTCTGACTTTTGAAATCCACTAAGACCAGTGGGGCTGTGCGTCCTGCAGGCCAGTGTGCTGATTTGTCTGCTCAGTGTTTGGTTCCTGAGTGTGGTAAAGATCAGTCTGCACAGTTGATAGGGCTACATTTAAAAACAACACTGACAAAACTGTTTTCCCCTTCATGTTTGTGATATCTGGAGGTTGAGGAGGTTGAGAGATAAGTGTAGGGTTCTTTTGTTTTATATTTCCTTTCTCATCCTTAGGAAGTTTATCCCTTATGGAAACAATGCTAAAGGAACAGAAGCATAATAAAATGACTGAAGTAAATAAACATGTTCTTTTCTCTTCTCTTCCTGACTGAATCTGTCACCTTAAGTTGCACTGTCTTTAATGGGAGTTTGTCAGCTAAATAAAACTGTTCAGCTGCTTTCTCTAAGTCGCCATCAAGCAAATCTGACCAGATATGAAAAAGCTATCCTGTCATTAAATTTTATAAGTATAGTTGAAAGATTTATAGACACAATCATATTAAAAACTTTATTTTGTCAAATAAGATGAAAGAAGATGAATCCATGAAGTTCATGGTCTCTGAAGTGCTCAAATACAGGATGGATGGTACTGAAAGCTGGTAATGTAGTGTCTTATGTTTCAATACACTACAAAACTGCAAACGTGCTTATACATCTCAGGAGTTTGATGTGTGAGGGAAGAGCAGGAATAAAATGATCTATGGCTGCCATATGACGTTCAGCAGGCAGTTCAACACTTCACTGGCTCAGCTGATAGCCCTGGCAGAGTATGTCAAAGCTAAAGATCCATCTCCAATGCCAGCCATCCAGAGCATGTTACAACTTCAAGGCAAACTCAAGGCACTAAAACTGTCACTGGAGTGGTAAGGGAGATGGAATAAGTTTGTGGGACAGCATAAAAAAGGGGGTTTATTCAACCCCTATAACTTAGTCACTTCCAGTCTTTTCTGAGGCCACTGAATCAAATTGCTTTGCCAATACGTAACCAGAGACAGAGCAATACCTTTTTCTCTTTCATTTTAAAGAAACCAATGCCTCTTTTAGAAAATAACATAGAAAGTTTTAAAATGTAGTTTTGCTTGGAAATCTTTTAAAATGAAAGGCCTCCTGGACAACAGTTAACAGCAGTGTTAGTAAAATGGCAGGGTGTGGCACTACAAGTTTTGGCACAGTAAAAGAAGCCATTTGGTGCAGGAGGTATGTAAGAGAATTGTTAACACTGGCAAAATGAGTTTCAAAGTCCAGTTTCACTCCTGATGGTAACAGTTAACTAACCACACCTTGAGATATAGCTCCACCAAGGAAGGAAAAGCACCCTATGGAGACAACTGGTTGTGTATACGCATGGCTATAGGTATCTCTTAATAATAAGAAAGCAGTAGACAGGGGATAGATAACAGATTTTTTTTTTCAACTATTTTTAAAAAATTTTTACTTTTTTCTAATGGCACATATTCTTTGTCAATGCTTTGACTGGACATTACCTGAAATAGAAAGCAGACTTGTATTGGCCTACTGCCCTATTTAGGAAACATTGACCTGATTACAGCTGTTCATTTCTTTTCATATATCTGCTTTTCTTCCTTTGTTTTGGAGTTTCACTTCCAAGCAAGAACACCATCAAATGGCTAAAGACAAGCTTTAATTGAAAACTTGAACACAAGGCTGAATGTGTCACAGTGCTTGGACAGTCACTGTACACAAACATTTATATTCAATGAAAGGAAAGTCCCACTAACCAAACCAAGCTTGATTGGAATCCGAGACTGCCAAGTGGTATTTGTCAGGCATAACTACATCACAGAGGCAGTAATACACTATTTCAGCCAGATGGATGTAGGGAGGTCAACAAGGGACCTAAGATCTGCCTGGCTGGAGGTATTGCAAATGTTGTAGAAAAATTTTTGAAAAACATTCTACTCTGGACAATGGAAAGTATCTAGTAATTGTTCTTCTTATGGAGAAGAATTGTTCTTCTCATGAAAATTCAGTCAATAACAGCTAAAATAGTTTTTATTTTTTTTTCCATGACAGCAGTCAGGACATACACAACAATGTAAAACATCAGTTAAAACTATATATGTATGCTGTATAAAGACATCAAACTATTAATATACTTTTAACTCTTAACATTCCAGAGGATGCAATCCTTACACAAGTGTCTTTTTGGTTATTTGTTTAGACCATATTATCATTTTACCAAATATAAGCTGTTCTCTAATTTTTTTTAAAATCCTAAGCTGATATTTAGTATTAAATAAAGTGACTGACATGTGAAGATACCTTGCACAGTGTGGCAGAAATCTTGTTAAATTATCCGTGGTATTGGGAACTTGCAGGTCGTTGACTAGCCCAATTTAATTTGGCTAGTACAGGACATTTCTAATAATTAATACTGTAATAACACTTAATGATCTGCACTCATGCAATCTGAAAAACCAGCTAATGGTGCAGTTTTTAGCGACTGCACAAACAGCAAATTTTAAATTTGTCAAATGCTGCTATTTCAGCATCACACAGTCATGCAGTAGACCCTGCCTGTGGGGCTATCACTGATCCAGTCACCAGAGACTTGGCCAAGATGTAGCAAGAAGCAAAGGACTTGGTCTCAAGGGCGGTGTTCCTTTGGAATTAAAAGTGGGAGCACTGTGTTCACGAGGAACCACTAATACTCCTAATTTCCCTCTTCTTTCAGGGATGTGAACAGAAAGGATAAGAAGATAGAGGGAAATGGAAGATCAGAATTAAAAAACCCAATCTGTTTATTTATCTCATAGTGGTTTGTTAATTTTAGAACTATCTTCTCTTTGAATTCCTTAGTCACAGTCTCTACATGAAATGGTCTATTTGATATAAATGTAGGCTTTATCCTGTAGTCAGGGCAATAAGATCATTGGCACTGGTTTGTATGCTGCAAAGTAGTAGAGTTTAACCTTCTGAAAGAGTAGATGGAAATTGTTTTTTACGTCTATTTCAAACATTGTTTTCACAGTGAAGGTTTTAGGGAAAATTCCCATTGGTCTATAATGAAAATGACTTGAAATTAACAATTAAAAGAAAATCAACAAATTTCAGTTCTTGCTCCCAACTATATCCTATACTTGAGAATGCACACAAATTATCTCCCTGGTGTTATAAATTCAAGTATATTTATCTGTGATATAGATTTGGGCATTATTTGAACAGCAGAATTTCACTGAACACTTTAGTCCAAATATGAACACTAAATTGTACTTTTCTATCCCACACTTCAGGATTATGGAGCTGCTTTTCATTACACTGTGGTCCTTGCTTTAGAAAGTGGTTTTGTTGGCAAACAGTGATTCAAATAAAATGAGAAGGTAAACATTGCACCCTTCCCTGGATGCAGAAAGGAAAGCTCAGGAAGGAAAATGGTTAACCACCCAGTAAATGAATGAGAGCAGAGAAACATCTCATTTTGACTGAAAGACAGATCTCATGTGAGTTGATAGAGGAATCCACATGAACAAGATCTAAGTGAAACAGCACAGACTTTGAGGGAATGAAAAGAGATTTATCCTCTTCCCTTAGTTTAACTAAAAATCACAGACTTCCCAATTAAATCAAGACCACATGAAGATTTATTAAAAAAAATGTTTATTTTGTACATTTCAGGATTGCCTTTATCCTTGGAATTTTAAAATTAATAATTTTTTAAATCTTTTATTAAGTTGTTCCTGTGCTTAGTGGTAGAAGTCAGCAATCATGAAAAACAGATCAAACTACTTGAGCAATCCAGCAAAAGACGATGGCATTTGTGCTTTCTCGTCACAATCTTTTGATATGTACAAATCAATAAAATCCTGTGTAACTAATTTGCTGGTATATGGACTCTGATGGAGAAAGAACTAAATTTTAATTTTTTTTTTAACAGTTTTAAGAAGAGAACAGGAATGTGGAGGGAAGTTTCACATCTCTCTTCTCCTGAGGGCTCTTTTAATAAGGTTTAAATGTCAGAATTATACTAGGTTGATATTTTAGTGAGATAGATACATGCCTTTTATGTCCAGCTGTAAAAGAAAATGTCCATTCCTTGTAGAAGGTGACTCACCTACTTTAGGACATAATTAGTTCAGTTTATCTGGGTGTAGAGACTGCTGTAATCACAGACACACTCCTTATATGCAGCATCAGGGCCTCATCTGTAATGGAACTCAAAAGTGAAGGACAACTAGCCAAAATGAAATCCATGTGATCATTTTCAAAATGGTTAAAAAGGGTATTTAACCATTTTGAAAATGCTTTGTCTGGCAGTGTAATCCTGGCTCTAGTAAATTTAAGAGAAGAAAATCCCATTGTTTTTAGTGAATGTAGTCTCATCCTACATATGTTTTATGAAAATACTAATATACCCCTTATTTTATTTATGATTTATTACCTTTTTTTTCTTGTTTTTATTCACCCAAAAATCACTAGGATTTATTAATCTAGATAGATCTAAATGCATTCAAATAAGATCTAAAGTGCCCCTCAAATCTGTTGAAAAAGGCACATAGGTAATCTAAACCATTTTATGAGTTATTCATTTGCACTGCAGATTAAATTAGCTACACACAGGATTTTTTTTCAGTTTTTTCTTTGTATCCCATTACAATATTGCATTGCATTAGGATATCAGAAGATGCACAAGGCTAATGAAAAAAACAAAAACATGGAAACAACTCATTAAAATTCATGAAGTTCATGCAGGCCCTAAAAGGCCCTATATGGTCTTTCCATGCTTATTCAAAGTTAAAGTCAAAGAAATAAGCAAAAGATAAGTAAAATGTTTGTAAAACTTTCATGTGTAATTTTGATGGATGCAGATTCATGCATTAGCATGTGGTTTCACACATTGTTAACAAAGACTGCTGAGTCTAGAAACTTAATTTAGCCATTTATTTTAACTCTCTAGTGATAAGAATGCCAATCATGACTCCTGTCTGCAATAACTGGAATATCTACAATAACAAACACATTTCATTTCTGGTTTTATTTTATTAATTTCCCCTTTTTCCTTTTTGTTTTAAGTTCTCTGGTCTTTCTTCTTCTTCTTTTTCTTTATTTCTAAGATTATATATTTATTTGATTTGTAAATATACTGAAGCGTAACTCCCCCATATATGACTGAAGCAAATATGGCTAAGCAGATGATGGCCATTTCCCCTCACAAAAGACAATGCCTTTTCTTTGCCAGGACATGAGACAAAGTACAAATCAGCAGATCCCCAGAGTATCCTTAAAACCCCAAAGCATAAATAATTGGGAGAAAACATGAGTCTGTTATTGGTATAAACAACTTTATTCAACAGCTTGTATTGAAGATGGACTTTCTTGTGCTGTTTTGTTTATTAACAGGAAAAAACTCCCTGAATTTTTTTTTTCCTAACTTGAGGAGATAGAAGGAAGTTCCAGTTTGCAGTAAAACACTGGAGAGTTAATGCAACTGCAAAATTTAATTCATCTTTTTCTGAGATTTTCTGCCTCTACTCTTTGAAAGCTGTAATCATAGCTAAAAAGGATGTAAGATTTATTTCCCACTGTGCCAAACTTGATGAATATCCAAGTTTAATATCAGTCTCAAAAAATATAAGTGAAGTAAACTAATGCTAAGAAATATTCTTAATTCCTACAGAAATCAAAGATCAATGAAACTCAATAGGATTTTCAGGTATTCAAAGCTGTCAGTAGAAAAGAAAATGAAAACTATCAAAATTTTGTTTCTATATGGAATAAATTACATTCAGCAGAAGAGACTCTCAGCACCTCCTCAATATGTGTGAGACAACAGTTTGAGTTTTAGTAAAACACACTCCATGTTTTATTCAATGCAGATCTGAATTGAGATCCAAATTTTTGAGGCCCACTTGAAAATATATGGGCAGTACTTTCTTAACTCAGACACCCCCAGTTTATGTTAGTCTAGAAGTCCTCTTAACTACAAATGTTCCATCTATTTTAGGATCTGGCACAGAGATTGCATCACGTGTTCTTCAGCATCCTCTGGCAATTTTATGTGGCCATTTTTCCTAACAAAGAGAGCTGCTTTTAAAAGACGTTTTGAATTGAATCAACACCTTTAGTGTTCTATCTGAAATTCTATGACTTTCCAAAGAGACATGCTCTGGTCATCTATGTCACTTTACTTAACTGGCTTCCTTATGGTACTATTGCATTTACAGTTTGTTACCACAGTCCTAGTTTTTCTGTAACAATCATTGAAATAACTCAGGCATTCAATCCCGGCAAGCCACAGACTATTCAGCACTTTGAAATTCATAGATTTAACAGCATAGTGTCAGATCATTTTTCATAACCCTTGTTTGCTTGTCAGCATGTCATAGCCAGTAAAGAGCTGCTAGATTAGTACAAATATATAAATCTTTTCTCAGCTTCACCTCACTGCTGTTTAATACTACTTTACTACACCACTGTGCTTACTAGTTTAAAATACCTTCTGTTTGGAGAAATGCATATTTATTATTATTATTAGGGAGTTTTTCTGCAATTTCCCTGAGCACAGGCTGACAGCTGCATAGCACTTTGTCATTTATCATTGTACACAAGATCTGTCAACTTGGGAAACAATTTCAATAAAAAAAATCTGCATGAAATTACTTTGCGAGAGGAAAGAAAAGCCCCAGTTCTGTCTATTGTATGTGCAATTCTGTGGCTCTGGTTTTTTTTTTTTTTTTGCCTACTTTTTCTCTCTCTTTTTTTTTTTAATTTTGGCTGTGAAAGGTACTTAATGTACCAAAAACAATTTGTAAAAGCATTATTTCACCAATTGGAAGTGTGTACGCCTTGCTGAGGTCTCCCTTATCTAACTGTTGCTAATACATTTTCATGCTGTGCTCTTATGGCTTCATTTTACAGTTGACGAGATCACCCACTCCATGCTGTGTTGGAAATGGGACCCTCGTCACTCTAGTCCACAGAGTGCACTTAACATGTGAACAACAAACAACAAAAAGTTGCTGCTTTAAAACATCTTCTTCATCCCTTTATCCTTTTGTTGGAAACTTAGCCTTGCTTTTTTGGCTTGGCTTAATAAACTAAAGCATAACAACCATGTAAATCAGACATCCCATACCTATCAAAATGGGAGGATTTATTCACCTATAGTCTGTTGAGTTAACCTCAGAGGAGGTCAATAACACTCCACAGATTCTTTGAAAATATATAGCATTCATCCTCTGCTGACCTCATCCTCCTCAAAGTTTGCATCAGGAGAAATATATTTTTTTTCATGACACAGCATTTTTCTTCACTTCAGTTTCTTTTACATCTTGTCCTGTAACTAGATAAACATCTAAGGCCTACAGTTAATAAAACCTACTGGGGCAATAATTACTGTGAAATTGTGTTCTGGACAGCTGAAAAGTAGGGATCAGTATTAGAGTCTCTTGTTTTCCACCCTGTCAGTGTTTTCTCCAGCTATGGATTTGTTGTCATCAGTGCGTGATGATTCTGCTGACACCCCTGTCAGAAAATGAATTTTTCACTCCCCACTCGATTGACTCCATTCATAGCATGTAACTCTGTCAAAAAGTGCCACTCTTAAGCTCATGTGTTTGCATTTTCAACACCAATCCTGAGTGGACAGACAGACACATAAAACCATGAAATATTCAGAAGGCATATTTCACCCTTAATGTATAGTTCTTTATTGTCCTTGTGAAATGCCATGTGTTCCATGCTTTAAATCACTTGACTTCAAAAATACTTCTTTTGGAGGAAGTTTTGAAGATTTTGTACTTGAATTAAAGCACAGATGTCAAGTTCTGTCAGGTTTTTTGATGAAACTAATATTTGAATGTAAGTCATTAATGCCACTCAGTTTCATATACTACTATTGATAAAAATATGCCTTTCATAGAAAACTAGTTTGTGTTAAAATTATAGTTGTCTTCCAAACTTGGTCCACAGAAATAGCTCAGTGATAGTGTAAAAAGTAGTAATTGGAGGATCTTCTAGAGCCTGAATTATTCAGACCAAATGATTGCAAGGAGAATTCTTGTTTGTGAGGAACCAATCAGCCTTTAGTGGCTGTCACTGGACACTGCATTAAAATGCACAAAAGTGCCTACAGGCAAGCTACTTCCAAGATGCAAAAATCACAAATCTTTTTAAGTGTGAGCAGAAGGTGCTTGCATACCACAATGAATGGCATCACAAGAGGTCATCTCTGTAGCAGGCCCAACTGTTTGAGAAATCACTATAAAAAGGGTAGAACAGAGTAGACCAGAGTACAGCAAGTTTGACAAAAACATACACAAAACAGTTTGTGGCACCACAAGGACTGATTATTGTAGTGAATAAGATGCTGGTAAAAAAATCAGAGCTATTGGAAGAAAAAGGCTATCAACAAAATGCAGAGAAAAACTGCCAGTAACATTTGTTTGATACTGCAACATTGTTTTTAGAATATGCTCTTATCTGCACTCACACTGGCCTCAATAAGACATGGCTCAGTTATTAACATAACTGTTAATGAATTTATACATGTGCTAAGAGCTATTATACAAAAATATATCATATTGATAAAAAGATAAGCACACATAAACCGCCCAGTATATCCCAGCCTCAATTAACAAGCCTTTGCATTTGACACCAATGAAGGCAAATTCTACAACTGACATATGGTGTCATCACCAGCTGTAAGCAGTCTAGTAGCTGAAAATAAAATCAGCAGATGCTGTTCTCAGAAAGGTGTCGGACATTTTCACGTGGTTGATGTTTTTCACAGTATTTTCATTTCAAAAGTGCAAGAAAAGCTGGGAGAAAAGAGAGGACAGCAGTACAACACTCCACAATTTAAAATTACTTTAAATTTAGTAGTAATAACAAAGGATTTTCAAATGTATTCTTGTCATTCATTTTGATATAATTATTCTGATATAGATATAGTTTTTCAGTATGGGGTCAGTTATTGGAATAACATATTTTAAAAGAAGTTATGGTCATTTTGTTTTCAGAACAAGTATTTCAAAGAATTGTAAATTATTTTTTTTAATAGAAATGTCTTCTATCTTAAAGAAAATAGCAAGATTTATTGTCTTTCCTTTTGCTTTAATATCTGGGATTTGGTTCCAGCAGGCAAATTTCTTCCTCCAAGACAATTATAACTCTAAAAACAAATGAAATGTAATTACCTTTTTATTGACACGTTAAGAGGAAATAAGTAGTATAATCAGCAGTTATATGCTTTCCTCAAAGGTGTTGCTTTCATAAGTATTATGATTAGCTAACAAGATTCAGAGAAGTGGGAGAAAATGGTGGGAAGAGGGTGGTCATGAAAGAGTATGGTCTCAGTGATTTTATGCTAAAAAGGATCATATCTAACACATTCTGATTAAATTGAGAGATATAGGGGGTAAAATTATCTTATCAATTTTTATGTATAATTTAATTTCACCTTTATGTACAATATTTCATGGCTTTACAATTATGCTGCCCAAAAGCTTCATACTTGTATAATTTGGGAGCAAAAAATTTGGAAGATTTAAATAAACAGTATCTACAAATGATACCTCTGGACCTAGAGTTTTAATAAAACATGTCTACAAATGATACTTGCAGTCTCCATATAAAGAAGGTAAGCCTTTCTGTTCAATTTTCTATGACGGACACTGGAAATTATTACCCTTTTCAGAAATGACCTGTGAGGAGAAGTCGGTTGTTGATCTTGAAGAGCTTTGATACACAGTACACTTATTTTTTTTTAACCAACCTTCTGGACAGTAATCTCCAGTTTGAATGACAACTTTTTTTGCACTTTGACAAGCTTAAGTGCACAAAGATGTTTTTTGATGGAAATAAAGAAAGAAAAGTGTCTCATAATGCTTAAATTGTATCAACCTATTGCTAAAAGGAACAAAAGAATCCCTTCTCTAAATAACAAACAAGAAATTAACATAGGGCCGTAAAAAATTAACAAATGAGGAATGGAAACATTTATTCAAAGAGAGAAAAAATAGAGTTTAAAGGAAGAAAAAAATCACAGCGAAATTAAAACAATTACCAGTTATTTTAGGAAATAAATGTTCAGTAATGACTTCTGAGGATTTGACCAAAATAGTGCCAGTGTCTCACAACATTTTAGATGAAGTTACAAGCAGTCAGAACAGTTGATCCAAAAAATTACAGATCAAGGATCTGGTACATACAGGGGTTATTTGAAAAATTACTGTCTTGAGCTGGAGCAGAGTGTCTCACACACATTGTTGCTATAAAAAGAAGGGATAAAGAAAAGGAAGGACAAAAGAATGAAGGGGCCTAACTGACAATGGTGGGAACTTCTATGACCTTTTTTTCTTCTTTGAAGTAAAATGCAGAAATGAAGAGTCATGGTTAAACATAAGAGTGAAAAAGGCAGAAAAGTTCTGTTTAGCAAGTCTACTTAAACTAATTGTTTCTTCTTGCCTGTTATTTATTACAACCCAAGTGTACAACCTAGTGTCACCCCACTCAGGTGGAAATGTGAGCATGTGGGCTATTTAATATAGTAATTTGCCTAATGTAGCACAATTACAGAAATGTGCTGAGTAACTTTGGGCTGATTCCCCAGGAAAGAATTCTTTATGGAGTGCCTACAAGGTACACCTGTGCCTCATTACCTGAATCGATATTTTTGCCATGTTGATTTGAAGGACAAAATAGACTTAGGAGATTCTGCTTCCATAATTACAAAGAACATAAAGAAGAGACATTAAAACTGGAAGAAAAACTTAAAAACCTGGCACAGAGTACAACAGGACAGCAAAAATACAAGGCTAGCTCTAACTTTGCACCTAGGAGCCTCTGTATAGCAAACAATTCCATTTTGTTAACAAGCCACAAGCGTACACTTAAGAAGCAGGTGAACAAATGTAATTGTGAGAAGTACAATGATGCTTCTAAGTCTAAATTGTCTTCCTCTCAAGGCACATGTGTTCATCTATTGCATAGTATTTTTTGTGTGGTTTTATCTTTCTCCTCTATTTTAAAACAAATTAATGACTGTCTCTTAATGACCTAAAAGAAGTTAAGGTGAAAATCTTAAAGCATTTCTTTTCAAACATGTCACATCTCCTATTTATTTATTAATAAAATAAAGTAATCATCATCCTTTTCTCTCTCTCTCTCTCTCTCTGAATTCCTGGCTTTGGTCTGGCCTGTGAGGTCAATACAGACTCAAGGCCATTAATATCTGATAACTGCAAAGGACTTGTACTAAACACTGATACTCCCATTATGATCTCTGGTGAATAGGTTTCCATATCAGAAAAATACCATTAGAGTTATCAGCAGCTG
Source organism: Molothrus aeneus (assembly GCF_037042795.1). Lineage (NCBI taxonomy): Eukaryota > Metazoa > Chordata > Aves > Passeriformes > Icteridae > Molothrus > Molothrus aeneus. The sequence goes on from NC_089646.1 coordinate 60,115,021, forward strand.
GCACAGTTTTAACCTCAGCAGAGGCCAAGGCACAAACAAACAGAGACTGAAATACCCCATTATCTCTAGAGGCACTTACTACGACTCTGAGTGCAGGTAGATTGGTGAGGTACCAGGGGGTAAATTTGCCCTCTGCTCCTGCCATACCCATTCCTTGCACAGATGTGACCTCCATGACTGACAATCTGACCACTGTGACTAGCTTTTCATTCAGTTTATTTGCTCTTAAGCCTTCTTTGCAGACACCCTTTATTCTAGAGAATCAAATACACCAGAAAATAATCCAGGTGTTCAGACAGCTTCAAAGGTAAGGCTGTGCTGAAATTGGTACTGAAAGCAGGACTTTTAATCTTTTACACTTTGATGACTGAAATTAGACTCCATATTTAAAACTCTTATTTTTCATAAGTCAGTTTCATTCTCAGTACTATATGTATGTCTTGTATGGGAGAAGATCAACTCACTGTGGCAGTACAAACTCATAAATGCTTCCTAAAACCCCCAAGATTATACCACTTCACTCTCCAGCAGCTGTCACATATTTAACACATTTATCACATCCACTTCTGCACAATCCACCTCAGATGCAAAAGGATATTGTGATTTGAGCCTTGCAGTCCTAAACCATTTCAGAGTGACACAGAAATTCCAGTGGACTGCTGAGGACTTCCAAGTCACTTTCTTTCCCAAATACTGTCAGCTGCACTAAGGTGATGTGTGTCTCTGGCCAACTGGTACCAAAACTGGCAGTCTGGTATGGAATATACTTGTCTGTGGGTGCTAGGATTGGGATGTAGGAGGGTGCACAAGGAGAGTTTTGTCTGGAGGTCCATCTGGATGTGACCAATGAGTTCTGGATTTTTAGCAGGAGCTTTAGCAGCAAATACTCAAGGGAGCATACACATTGAAGAAAAGCATGTGGCATCCATGCTAGAGGGAGTCTGAAGACAGGCTGAGAATGCTGGGGCTGCTCAGTCTGGAGAAGTCTCTGGGGAGACTTTATCACAGACTTCTTGTGCCTGAAAGGGGCTTACAAAAAGGCTGAAGAGGGACTTAGAAGTAGTGGTAGGAGAAGGGATAATGGCTTTGAGCTGAAGGAAGGTCAATTTAGATAGACATTAGGAAGAAATTCTCAGCTGTGAGGGTGGTGAGGCATAGGCACAAGTTGTCCAGAGATGTTGTGGATGCTACATCCCTGGCAGTGTCCAGGCCCAGGCTGGAAGGGGCCCTGAGCAACCTAGCCTAGTGGGAGGTATCCCTGCCCATGGCAGTGTTTTTGAAATAAAGTGATATTTAAAGTCCCTTTCAACCCAAACTATTCTGTCATTCCATGATTTTATGACATTGTAGTTATCATCACCTTAAATAGTAAAGAGATCTTAATGAGAAAGACTCACCACTAATCACATGCAGAGTCAATGCCACTGTACTTGTTGCTTGGAAAGGAACATATGTCCTTACGTGCAAGGTGGAAAAGCAAAAGATCTGGAGGTTTAATCTAAACAAGCTTCTACTTACCCATGTTTTCTGTTTTCACTCCCCATCCTGCCCTCAGAAGGTAAAAATAAATTGTTGGAGTGTTTGCAGACCATGAGCACTTGCTGATGGCGTGGCACCTGGAATCAGAAAAAAAATCTGCTTTATGTCTCTGTTGACTGGAAATTCATTTGTATATATATGCTACAAATCACTATCTCCACCAACTGCTTGATATGGAAAGAAGAAAATGATGCTAGTAATGTATGACCCTGAGAGTAGAGGAATTGTAGCTATTTACATCAGTTGTCAGCAACCTGCTGCTTGTTTGCAGTGTTGCTGCATGGATATAGATAACCTCTCTGAAACATTAGCTGAGACAAAGCAAGTAATTCTTTGTTGACACATTGTCAGTTTCTAATTTGTTCTCAAACTGTGAGGTAAATCCTCCATCTCCACTGGAAAAAGGGCCTCTCTATCTCACATCAGTCTTTCTGCCCTTTTCACTTTCTATTCTCAGCTGGAAATGCAGTCGAAAAGGAGTTTCCTGCCCGGAAACTGATAAAACATACCAACAAAATTATCTGGAGAGTTTAACCTTAGCTGTGGTCCCTTTACATCACCCTGAATAAAAACACAGAGCAATGCAGAAGGAAATCTGTGATCCTTATTACAGCAGCGTCAGAAATCAGGAGGGCTGCAGTTGCAAGGGACAGAGGTTATCCCTTGAACTTGAAAAATGTTGCTTTAGCTACAGAAATAAATGCCTCTGAGCCAGGTCCTGGTGAGCGAAAATGAAAAGCTGAGAAACAAAACCAGAGTGATGGCTCTTCATGAAACATCGTTATGTCAAGAAGAAACGGCAAATACTGTGGCAAGGGCTTCATCATCTTTCCACTCCTACTTCTTGGTACCTTTGAGGAGTCTGCACTAGGAATACAGTAAAATGTGATGTGCTAGGAATTTCCTTGTAGAGAGATTGACCTGATTACATTCACTGGGCATAGTAGTTCATTCTTCTTTCTGACTGCAGCTCAGATAGAAGACTGACAGCTGGACTCCATCACTTGGATTAATGGGTTAAAAGCTGACATCTTTTTAGTATTTTGGACTTTATTTTCTTTATCAGCTTGACTTTCATGCTCACAGTGCTCTTGCCACAATATTCTTTTAAAAGTACACTTGTCAGGGTCCATTTGCTACTAGCTACCTTGATGGTGACATCAGCGATGGCTGTGGTTTACCTTTTGACCTTGGAGAGGCAGCAGATGGGCCCAGCAATAAATCCCGATTATTAGTGAAGGAGCCAATAACTTGGAAAGGCTGAAAGAAAAGTCGGGCAGTTTTACACTGCAGTTCTTATTATTTGCTTTGACATGGAGTTGTGGGCTATGCCAGGGGCAATGCTGAGCAGCCTGGGCTGCCTGCAGCTCTCTGCTCCTGGGCAGTCAGTGCATGCCGTGCCTCCAGCCTCCTATTCTTGCTCTCTCCCCAGCTTCCTAAACTGCCTCCACACACAAGTCTACTTCGGCTTTTGACTCCATGACCTAAAAGCAGCAGGTGGAATGTAGCAATCTGAATTGCTGCTAGCATGGTCCAGGGCAAAGAAGCAAAACGGACCTTTGCATAATATCCTCAGATGTTTAATTCAGCCATGTGGTGAGATGTTCAGGTCCCAGCACCCACACACCGAGGATCTGGCTTGCTCTCTGCAGGGGCCTGGAGGCTGACCCTGGTCTTGGGGCAGTACAAAGGTGAGGGCAAATCAGGGAATAGGGAACATGTGGTTCAGGAGCACAGGAACAGACATAGGAACAGGGAAAGGAGCCAATGGGGTCTAACAGAGCTTTTTGAGAGAAGTTTCTTGTGTCTCTCTAGACCAGGGAATGTCCCCCCAGGGTCTCCACAGTGGAAGAATATGAGCTCCCAGGGCAGCCAAGGGACATCCAGGGCTGGGCCTTGCTCCCCAGGCTGACGTGGTAATGGCTGATTGGTGCCATGCCAGCCCTTGAGGAAGGTGCATGGGGATGGAATTAGGAAGAGGCCTCAACACAGCCCAGGTTTGGCAAAGGACAAAGGAACTTCATCATGGTGTTTTTACAGTGTTTTGAAAAGAAACCACAAACCCACAAAAAAAAATTATGGCCAGTCTCCTACAGCATCAGTTTTGTGTTCCCTATGTTGGGGTTTGTAGGCAGGGTGGCTGAGGGCTTGCAGCAGGTGCCTACAGTGCCTTGGTCAGGCCTTGGTATGGGGAATGCTGCATGGCTCAGGTCAGAAAAATATTTTCCATTTTTGGAATAAAGATGTTTATGTTTTAGTCTTGGCTGGTTAGGGGTTTTTTTTCCCAATGTGTATAGTTGGATGGAAGAATTTTCTTAATTGTTTCTAGAGATGTTATGTAATTTATGCACTTGAATGCTGCAGCAAAACTGTGGTTTTGCATGAGTAAAGACAATAAGATTTTTTTCTCTTTATATAAAAACACAAAATAGCTCAGCTGCATAAACCAAGTTTTCAAGATCCCTTTGTACCATCATGTACTCACAACGTGGATATGTCATCATGATCCAGTACAAGAAGAAAATGAAGAAATTGTCACTTTACTGAATTATTAGGTATAAATCACCCAGGAATAATGCATACTAAGATTTTTTTTCTCTGAAATTTCTATATATGGTTTTCGTAATTTTAATATTTTTTTCTTTTTCTAGGATGTGTGATAAGGTAAAACACCTTTAGCATCCTTGCCATAAGTCTGTCATAAGGGAGAGAGATAAATATTTGATAGTAGCTTTAGATGTACTGCTGAAATCTCTGTTAAGAGAAGTAATAGAAAAAACATCAATTTTAGATGCCATTTTCTATCTCTGTGTAATGTCAGTGAAGAATATACATAGGAATTGGGCCCTTATTTTGTATAACAACAAACACAAGCTTACTGTGAAATTATTAACAGCTAGTGGTTTCACTTCATCAGTCCTTAGTTATATCAATCATTTCTGTGCCAGCATGGAAACAGAAGCTCTACTGTTTTGGAGAAGAAAGTGTATGTGTATGTTGTGTGCATTCCATATAAATTATCCAGGTGTTTTAACACATCCAGGTGGGTTTTTATTCCTTTTGGAAAAACAGAAAAGAAACAACCCAAGGGCTAATGTTCTAATTATCAGTGGTTGTGCAAGCCTCCAAAAAGCATGTATTCTATAACCCCTGGAAAAATTCTGACATGTTATAAACTGGCTAAATTAGCTTCAATCAGTAAACAAACAAATTGGTGCCAGCACAATAGTACAATAATCCAGTGCATACTAAGTGACTTATTTTGCTAATGCCAAAAATAGCTACATAAACCAATGTAGCTTTGCTTTTTCTTTGTATAATTTGAGTTAGAAGTTGTAAAAAGTAATAATTCCTGACCTTTAAATAAGAACAGTAGAACTAGAGCATCTATTTCTCAGAGATTTTTGGAAAATTCTTTCTGGAATTTGGCTTGCAAACCAAATCACATATGATTCAAAATTTTCAAAATGAAACATATTTTGTTCAAATGCTGGGGTATCTCTGGAAGCTCAGGTGAATAATTTTTTTGTTCTCTAGCTCCTGATCGCTCTTAATTTACTTTTTGTTTCCATACTGGAAGATAGTGTGAATATGGGAATTTTCTCTATGGCCCTACCTGATTGCAGAAATGTGGAGAATATGTTACAGGAATAATTTCTTTCATTTTTGTGCATATTATTGTTTTTGCCATCACAGAGTAAGAATAATTCTGGTAATAGACTTCGGTTGCAACTTCTCTAAGTGTGAATATGATAAATATACTCTGTAAACATAATTTATCAAGTGTGTTTAGGAAATGGAGCTAAATTAATTTCAGAGTTTTGCAAGGTCTGAAATACTGTAACTTCTTAAATTTTTGGTTATTGAATTTTTAAGGCAAAATGTTTATATTCTGTCTCTCCTGTGTAGATAAAGTCTTCTCAACTTCATTTTTTTTATAATGACATAATGTAATGTAAGTCATCAAAATATTGTATACATCTTTTTATCTTCTTTTGACTACTCAACACATTGATGAAAATATCTGTTCTGGAATACAGATCATTACATTTATGAATTAATATGCAATCAAAACATACCTAAAGTACTTCTTTTCAAGTCCAAAAAGCTTTTTCATAAGTGATATAGAAGATTTCTGTCTTTGAAAATTACACAGACAAACAGACAGACAAAGAGCTGTAGAAGAAAAGGAGTTTATACTACTGAACACCTTATTTTCTGCCTCTGTCAATAACATACCTATTTTGACCAGTCAGTGGTACTGGAAACTGCACATTTGCTGACAAAAGTGAACTTGACCTATGTACATGAATTTATACTTTAAATGAGAAACACTTTAAGTGTTGTGTTCTCTCCTGTCTTCATTTAGCTACACTAACGTATTTCTCCATGTGAAGCTGAATAATTAATTGTCCCAATGGTGCCATCAGGAAAGTGTTTTCAATTGCTGTTTCTGGAGACTCCATTGCTACTCAGCTCCCATGAATATTTCGATAAACATACATGGTTGACTAAAACAGAATATATTTCTTTTGCACAGTTCACAGTCTTTTTCAGAGAATATGAGAGATGTAGATATTTAAACTGCTGGTGTTCTTTGTGCAGTAACAGAGTCCTTATGTCTGAACTGTTGCTTTTCTAGACTGTGATCAATACATTGAAAAAGGAAAATAACTACTGGTAGCCTTACTAAAACAAATTTGTACCTAAAAAGAATTCTAATAAAAAACATTCGTTGATATGGTAAAAAACCATTTGTTGATATTGGTAAAAAGTAGACATACAGGTATTGTTTTATATTCCTTCCTTTTTTAAGCAGGAATTTCCTTAGTGTTTCCTCAATTTTATTTGCTGCTTTTGCAGAATCATGTTTGATAACCTTTTCTGACAAAACATCTCATATATTTACTGCAATTGAGCTCCTTGTAAATGAATCAGGAGTATTTAGAGTATATACAGACATTTTTTCATAATGATTATTCAACATGCAGTTTTGTATCTTTTTCACAGTAGCTTCACACATCATAAAGCACAGGCTTTCCCTTCTCTTCTGAAGGTGCTAAAAGATATATAAGTGAATCAATCCATCTCTCACAAAGTCTAAACTCCATCAGGAATGACCATCTATATTCAGTCTGTTTCCTGTACACAAATTAAGAATCCAGAGAAATTACTCCACACTAAATAACAAGGCAATGCTCTTGCTATGGGATCCCACCTGTCTGCTCACCAATGATATCTCTTCTGGGATCTGTCCATTACTATACATCTACCCTATTTCATAGCATGTTATTTTGGAGCTCAAAATTCTCTGGTCTTGGTTGTGCTGCTGAGATGGTTCAGGGAATGCTGCTGGTTCAGTAACAATGCTTCATTAGAATAATCACATCTTGTAACTTCCCTGTTACACCTCCTGCATGCTCTCAGCACTGAAGGCCAGCAACTATGACTGCTCTTTGTTGTATGGAAGCAAAATTGCTTCTCATTGCCATTATTATTTTGGTCCATGCATGCTTGGGAGACCAAGCAGAAAGTGAATTTTTTACTTCTGTGTCTATTTTTGTGTCAGCCATGTGACAGGTTTTCTGCTCTTCCAGAGTATGCAGTACATCCACTGGCATTCCTCCATGAGCAGTTTTTGCTGGCGAGTTTTGAGAGACACACAGAGACACAGACATTTCTTTTTATATATATGGCATCTATTGCATTCTGTTTAAGTATAAATTGAAAGAGATCTTCTGCTGAGTTAACAGTTGAATTTTTCAGGGAAAGCTGGAAGAGATTCCCTGTTCCAGACCTTTCTAAGAAATTCACTATCTGGGAACCAAGACCAGACAAGACAAAAAGCAGTGCAATTATTTTTAACAGGGTGTTAAAAATAATGTTTATGGTGTAACTGACACAGCTATTGTAGATTCTTTCTTCAGAATAGCTACAAATACTTATTTATGAAGAATTTTGCGTAGCTAAATACATAAAATAAATTACATGTATTCCATAACCTTATATTTATATTAAATATGTCTTACTTTTCTGCATGTAATTGTCCCTCTCTATTAATTGTTCTAATCCCTCTGCTAAAAGGCATCAAGTAATTTTTTTTGTAAATGAATTTTGCTCTATGCACAATTTCTTCTTAAAGGTGTAATTTAGCCTTTGTATATGTTCTGTTGTAGCCATCATTTCAGAAAAATCAGGTATGTTTATCTCGCTGCGAGAGTATTCTGTTAAATCAATACAAAGTTTTATTCTTCTCTTCACAATTCTCTAAATGCAAAATTATTAATTCAAACTCCTAGCTCACTATCTGACACAGACTTGCAACTCTTGCAAACTCCACAGAGACCATGATATAATCCACAATCTTCTGGTCACTTTCCATTTTGTGTTGAGAATTACATTTTCCAACACTTGATCCTTGCATGGTCAAGGCAGAACTTTTTTATGTAGAAAACTTGCCTAACCTAGGTCTCCTACAGTGTGGTATTGAAATTTCACTCTGAATCAAAAAAATTACTATTTTTCAGGAAGAAAATTATGATTTTAAAGAACATCATTGGTGAGTTTGAAAGAGATAAGTCATAATGGAAGTGTACAGTAGTATGTAAAGATGCAAGTTTTAAGGCTCAAAATACCACTACTAATTCAATATCAAGGTTTAGAGGATGACTTAAGAAGCAAATTCTTAAGTGATCAAACTCAATTGATGATGTTTTTCATAAATCACATTCATAGGTGCCCTGGAAATAAACTGTCTAGTGTTTGCATTAACTTCAATTGCATTGGAAGTGTCAGGCTCACAGGTTTCCTTTTAGCTAGATTCCAACTGAGTTAAAGATTAGGGGCTGAATTAGTCTGTTTTGTGGTGGACTGAATGAATGGATTGGTTGGGTTTTTTTGATTGCAACCTTTAGTTTACCAAAATCAATCCACATTATTTATATTTCAGAGATGCCTGTTTTCTGCTCTTTGAAAGTTAGCTGTCCTTACATGTACTGCAAAGAGCCTGCAACAGTAGAAATGAGAGACAATTTCTATTCTTTCAAATCTAAGACAATCCTCATAAATATTATAAAGGTAAAACAGTGTTCAGGACAAAGTACATCTCCAAATAGTTTTTAATTTCTTGTTGATTAAACAACCACTAAAACAAAATAACAATTTAGAAAATGTAAAATAATGATGTTATTGTGTTCTACCCTTACTTGTTGTCTGAGTCAGTATTTCCACACATGAAGGTGAGACAGTCTTCAAGATGTTTAGGTGCTCTCCGCTTCATTTGCTCCCAAAAACTTGAACATTTTCTACTAACTATGAATAGGGCAGTATTGTTCTTATGCTATTAAAAATGAAACACAATAAATATTATCTAACAAAAGTAGGGAGAAATTTCCCCAGAATAGAAGGCAACAAATTGTCAGCTCTATTTGGACAAGAACTTTAATTTTCAACTCAGCAATCCCATGTACTAGGAAAAGAAAATCTTTTCAATTTGGAGGACTTTGACAAATATTAATATATCACAGTTGCAATGGGATTCATTTGTGCTGTGGAATCTAAGAGGTCAGTACATCTGTAAAGACTTATAGTACTTAAGAGATGATCGTACAAGACATATGGTTTAATCATGATGTATTTAAGCCTTTTTTATCTGCTTAAGAATTCAATGTTTTTCTTTCTCTAATTTAAGAAACCATTTGTGATTCCTCTCAACAACCAAAAAAGTATTAATACAGCAGCCAGAGAGTATTAAAAATAGACTGAGAAAAGTCAAAATTATGTAACTATAATTGATTGCAACAATTATTAAAATATGGATATAATGATTTGAGTGTTATTCCTTATAGGCTTGACATCACACTTTTAATTTTTGTATATGGGTGAATTTCCTATAGAATCTCATTTATAGCGTGGTAAATCCTCAGAGGAAGATAATGAAAATGTAGAAGGACTCTGTGATTTATATCTTAGCATTAATACGTTTGTGTCACTAAAGCTATCTTCTAAGAGCAGTTTATTTTTCTAAAACCATGTCCTCCCAATAATGATCATAACCATTGTTTTATTTTAGAATGCTAACACATGCACACCCAGTGCTGCATGAACCATGGTGGAAAAAGTCTGTCAGGGCTTTAAGTGTCTGCTTGTCACCGTTGCCCAACTTGCCCTTCATCATCTTTAGAGTGCATGTGCTTCCCCCCTCTCACTGATGGCCACTATTTGGTAAAGGAATGTAGAAATCACGAGCTGTAAAATCATCCCCTGTGCCAAAATTATGGGGAGCTTTCTACCCAGAAGTATCTAATCCAAAGAGATTGTAGCTTTTCAAACTGCACTTATTGAAGGTGGCCTGCTTGTGGTGTGACTTAGAATTGAATGCTCAAATCTGTAAGTGCAGGTCAGCTGTGCAGGCAGCCACACAAAACAGGCTGTTGAAAAAGGTGCATGGCTACAGCAGCACCACATGGAAATATGACTCTCTCCTCTAAACTCAGCCAACAAATATCACCTTTCAGGAATGATTTTCTATTTTGTATTCTCCTTGGCCTTATTATTTAACAAATAATCTCATCTCTCATAATATAATATCTATCTAGCAGTAGAACAGACTATATAGAGCACACATAGGACATGAAATATATTCCTTTTATCTCCCAAAGAAGGGTTAATATTAAAGGTCATTAGAAAAAAAAAATCCTAAAATTAAAAGTTATTAAACAGTCCTGCTCATAGATTATCTGATTATGGACTAGGAAAAAATACAAGTTAAAAGTTAATTCTAGAGTATTAACTTGCACAGTCTTAAACATAGGGTTTAGTCTTTAATAATAATCAAGCCTACAAAGAAAATCAAGGGAAAAAAGATATAATCTTACTGCAGAATACCCATATGTTAATTCATAGCGTAGACAGGAAGATGCAGTTTAATTTTATCTTGTTCAGGCAGTTCCTATCAAGTACACCAGGATTTACTTTTATCTGTTAACAGAATGATCTTTCATACTATTCACTGACATATGTTGAAATCATTTTCTAAAGGAAGAGAAGATCAGCTTTAATACATATAGAAGTTTTAAATCTGTGATGTACATAGGACTAGGCTTCTGAAATCTGTAGTTTAAGCTCTGAGCATAACCATGCCCAGTAGTGTATTTCTAGCACTATGATGCATCTCAAAAAAAGATCAAAAGCAGGAAGATGGGGGGCATTTTATTGCAGGAATCTAGTGGCAGCAAAGACTACATGAGAGAATAATTTGATAATTTATTAATCAGAAATTTTAGAACACAGTATATGTTTCAGCTGGGTACCTAATCAAAGAGGAACTCTGCCAATTCCTGAACATTGTGCTTTGTGGTTTTGGCTTGATCTGGAAGACCGAAGAATTTGATTTGGCAAAGATTTGGTTGTTATGGAGGCTGTTCTGGCTAGCACTCTGTTGGTTTTCCTTGAAGAAGCACAGTGAGCTTGTAAGATAAGATGTGAGATTTTAGCCACTGGTATCTCACATAGCATTAAAAGGACTGAAGGACAGCAATAACCTTATTTGTTTCCTAAAATACCTGTTGTATTCAGTGAGGTCACCACCCTACCTTCCTTTCTTAAATAGGTAAATATTTATTCTAGGTGAAAGGTGCACTTACCATGAGGGATAAAATTTGCCCTTGTGATAATATGGAATACCTTATAATTTATGCTCTGAATGAATGCAATTGTCTGCTCAAAAAGATTCTGCAGAATTTCCTTTGCAGATACCTTCCACATGTGGTTATGGTAGAACCTCATGTGGTACTGCCAGTGCTCTGAGTCTGCTATGCATGGATTTGGACAGGCAAAGGATTTGGATCTAATACTTAGGATCTCTTAGCAGGCAGCATCAGAGAAATGGACTCAGAACTGACAAAGAAAGAAATTGTATTCTTATTTGTGCAAAACCTTAAATAGTACACCAATGTTTTCTTTAGGAAAATCGTATTTTGTCAAGCTCAAGTTTTCCTTCATGAGTTTTATATTGACAAGTTGCTTTGCAAGTGGTTTTATTGTAATCCTGCTTTTTAATTACATTACATGTTGGTATTTACCAGCCATTTTTTTGAATCTAAAAAGCCCTGGTCATTTTATGTTCAGACTGTCAGCAGCCAGACACTGTTTACTTTTAGTGACTGCAGCATGTTTATGTGTGTCTACCTCAACAATTAGAAACAAATCGCCCAGAAAGGATGTAGTCTTAGCATTTAAGTAAATAATGGAGATGGATAAATGAAAATTACTAAATCAAGATGAAATACATTTCTAAAGCTGTGTCAGCTGTGCTTTCAGGCCCAAGGAAAACAAAATTGATCACCTGGTCACAGTCCAAGGTCAAAGGTCTGAAACAGAGACCGTTGACACTTAGGTAAATGACATCTTTAAAACAATAGGATAAGAGAAGTTTTCATCTAAAAGGGAAAAGAAGAAAGGAATATATGTATATAGAGCAGTGTGGCCTTCAGAAATATGTAAAGACTTTTTACCTCTTTTATTTTCTTTTTCTAAAATAATTAGAGATGCAAATTCATCTGAAATCAGCTCAGTCCTTTCACTGATTCATGAATTTCCAGGTCTCAAAACAGATATCAAATTATGTTCTGTACTCCAGTACAGAAGGGAAAAATCAGCTTTAACATTTCATTTTTTTTCTTCTGTTTACCTTCTTATTCTTAATGTGTAAGAAGCATCATGTTCTCAAGACTGCTTATCAATAAATAATTTTAAAATGTTTGTAAAATAATATCATAAAGTAATCTATATAATGATGTTTCATCCCATGAAATGAAAAAAATGCAGAAAACTGTACTCCATGGAATTTTGGGGGTTTTGGTACTTCATAAATGTGTAAGATTCAACTCTGTTTGAGGGAGTATTAGTGCCATCACAGTAAGATTTACAGGGGGATGACTTGTATGGAGGATGTCATGCAAAGCCACAGAGATTGGGTTTTCCAAGGATTGTCACACTGGATATATTATTTTCTTTAGCATGGGGTCTATTTGATATGAATTTAACACAGTAAAAGTTAACATTGTGTTGGTACTGTAGCAAAATAGGCAAAATAAGCCTCAATCCCAGAAAAAAAGGGAGTATGAGATAAACAATCTTTTTCTCAAGATTAACTAAGAATTATACATCCAACTCAAGTTTTGATTATAGCCTGCACAGATAACAGTGCGAATTCCAGATGAAATGCTGTTAGAAATGAGGCTGTCAGCAGTTTAAACTAACAATTGATCCTTTCACTCAGTCAAAGGGATATCATTATAATTATTAATTATTTCATTTTTACTTGTGCCTTAGCCCAGATAAAGCAAAATGACTGCATTTTCAGAAACTGTTACTTTTCAGTCTAAGATGGTTACTGCAGCACCTCCAGTCAGAATAAAACATCTCTGTTGTGTATCAAGATTCATCACCCAGCTGAGCTCAAATTCCCTGTTTGCTCTGAAATTGTGGTCTCCTAGATGACAGTAAAATTTGTGAAGTCCCATCTCCAGGTTGCCCTGACATTTATTAAATATTTTAGCCAGAAAGGAACATTAAGAAGGCCTAGAAGACTAGGAAGACAATTGAAAAACCTCTAAGAAAGGAAATATCTTATTAATTCATTAAGTCAAACTGCTTGTATCTACACTTGTATGACTAGAATTATGGTTCATTAACTTCATTTCTTTATATGAGTTAATTAGCTCAGAGGAGGCCAGAAATTAATTACCAGCTTATATAGTTTGTGCAGAATGGCATTCTGTTTATTTAGTTTCTCCTATTAACTTTTAATCTCTTCAAACAATAAAAGAAGTAATTAGTATTTTATAAACAAAAATGAATGCAACAAAGGCAAATAATGTGCCAAATAGTGAGGCTCCTGTGTGGAACCTGATAGTTGTGTGGTTCAAGTTACAGACCTTTTCAATGTTAAGTATAAGCAAAAGGAGATTGAAAATATAGGTAGTCTTCAGGCAAGGCCATGCAATCCATCATGAAAGAAGAGCTACCTACTAATACCTCACAGAGCAGAAAAACGAGCCTTAAAAAGTTTCCAGCTGTTTGAAAATAATTGCCCATGTATTCAGCTACAGTAACAGTTGTAGCCAGCTTTACTAAGGTATGGGAATGGAGCAGAAAAAGGTGGGAAAACAAAAAGAAACTGCTTTCATTTAGGTAAAAAAAAGACACAACAGAGCATTTGAATGAATATATAGGCACACAAATGAGTATACTATCAATGCATACTATACAATTGTAATACAAAAAGATCAAAAGTCAACACTGCCAAGTGTTTAACTAGGGTTTCTATACTAACTATAATATGTATTAAATCTGTTCAGCAATTTATAAGATTAAACCTCACATTTTGAGGACATGTATTGAACTTTACTTCATTTTTTCCCTCTCCAGAAACTGCATACGTGATATTCTTTGTGACTTTTGGTAATTTTAATAAGTACATGCTGTATCTACAAAGATACATCGCAGAGTAGATATCCATCATCATCTTTTTGGTGTACATGACAAAATAAATGTAAATATGTGTCAAGCATGTTACCTAGGAAATATTTCAGGAAATTCTTGATGAGTGTTTAAGATTTTATTAGCACTATTTATTCACTTCCCTACATCTGCAAAACCAGGTGCCTTTGTCCAACTCTACAAAACCCAGAGAGAGCCATAAAAACCCTCTTTAAAAATCCTAAAGCCACCATGAACTTAAAGTCTGTAATCTTGAGCCATTCATGGACTAAAACCACATTGTGTGTGTCATTGAAGAGTGAGCCTAAGCCCTTCCCACTGGTATCCATTTAAAGTTCCAGTTATATATTTCATACTGTGAGAACTGAGAACTGCTAATGTTTCTGGGCACAAGAAAGTGTTATAATCCTACCCTTTCTTTTCCTTGGGCTCTGTGCAATTTGTGGAAGCAAAACCATAAGATATTGTGGGGTGGATTGTTTTGCCCATATAAGGCTTGTTGAAGAGTGGGGTGAGTTCAAATAAATTGATTGCAAGATACTGGCTAGATACTGGCAGAGAGTCATTTTTATTATATGGTTCTACAATTCATCATTTACCTATAAAATTAACAGTCACTCCATACAGCACAGCTTTTGGATAAGGAAGGAAAAAGTACAATGAGTATATTAACTATATTAACTATTTACCAGTAAGGCTTAATTGCTTTTTTTTTTTAAATTAAATAATATAATATGGCCAAAATAATTAGAGATGCAAATCCACCTAAAATCAACTGAATCCTTTCACTAATGCATGATTTTCCTGGTCTCATAACAAAATAATTTATGTATTATAATAATGTAATGTAATATAATGCAATGTAATGTAATGTAATATAATGTAATTTAATGTAATTTAATATAATATAATGTAATATAATATAATATAATGATATAATATGACATAATAATGTATTCATAAATGACTTTCAGTACAGTTTTTAAATGGTGGGCATTTGAACAAGAATCCCATGGCTAGTGGTGTTTCATTTGTGTCATAATACCAACATAAGAAGACCTTGTTGGGGTTGCTCAAATCCAAAACAGCACAGGTCTACCTCAGGCATAGTGGGGTAAATTAGACTCAGCTAAGAGTCAGAAGACAACAGAAAAACCTAAATGACAGCAAAGATACAAAAAATGGACTGCAATCCTACACTTCAGAACTCTTTCCAACTTCATCTAACCTAAAAAATAGGTTAGATGGAGTTGGAAAGAAAAAACCTTTTCTCATAATTGGTTTTATTATGAGGTCACCGCATGATATAAACAAAAAAACCATTTGGAATAAATCAAAGAAACCTTCTGCTAGAAGTAAAAAAACCTCTTGCTTGACACGACAGAAAGATGATATCCAATAACTTTTATTCTTTATAACTCTAAGAATAAAAGCCACAATACTTAATGCTATTTCCAAGGCTGTGGCAACAAAGGATGAAAAGGTAACTTTCTCCAGTGTGCTAGAGCCTTTGAAAAGTAAAGGAATTTCAAAGGATTTCAAGGCATTCAATGAGACCTGAAGCTGATTGTATCAATGCTTCATCAATGAAACACAATATTCCCTGCTATCTCTTCAGTGTACACAAAGGTCTTCATTGGAATTGTTTAAATCATCACTATTTATTTTGGACTCTGACAAAGAATAGAATTTTCCTTTCTCTCTCTGTCTTGTATTTTATTATTCTTTTGTCTTAAAATCCTCTTGATGTGAAACAGCTGCCATCTTCAACCTGATTAACAGATAGACATGGGTTCTTTATTGCCAGCATTAGCTTTACAGCACAAATCACATGGCTTCAAAAGGCTGGGGAAACGATCAAACCACTCATGACTATTACAAATGGGTTCAAGCAATTCTCCATTCCTGACTGGTGCTGCCTTTGCAAGCGGTTTTTCCCAGATCATTCCTGAATATGTAGACATGCTGTGTCAAATTGATTCCTACAAAGCTGACAACAAACAAAACTGAAACTCTCACTAAGCACAGTTCTGGACAACTTAAATTATATATATGCTTTTTTTGTTGTTGTTGTTTTTTTGGTAATTTGCCCGTTTTTTCAGCCTAGAGACATCAGTAATATCTATGTGTATAGAGATGAGAAGAAGGAAAGTGGTAACTTTTGAATTTTGCCATTAATTTTGATTTTAATGGTAGAATTACATTATCCTTTTGGAGAAATAGAAATAAATAAATCTGATGTAGCAGTTCAGGAACTTTAATGCATTTGTACCAATATCCCTGATGCATTCAAAATGAGAATTTTTGAAGTTCTTTTGTTGTCAGTTCAACATTTTCTCTATTTTCATCTTTATTTACAATTTCTATTTCCTCTACACTGCTCATTAAATCATTTTAGAAAGAATTTTATGTATTCCCAGGCTAGCCTGAAAAGAATATGTGCAATTTCTTATGATTTGTAAGATATAGGAAAATTCTCACCCCTTCTACAACCTCATCTCCTTCTGTGATCCATCTTCTGTCTCTCACTGTCTACTAAAGAGAGTTCTCCCAGTGTCCTCACCCCCCACAGATACCCTGCAGATACGCAATACTTAACCTTCACTTTGCTTAGTAATCTCTGACTACTGCTTCAGGTCCCATTTAATCTATGGCATCATCTACTGCATTTCAAGAACTTCAAATACCCTCCTTCTCTAGAGACCCACATGGGTAAATATTCAACATCATTTTCTCATCTGAAAATTATTATTTCCTCTGACAGGTTCTATCTCTAAATACTCCCATCAGATACTCTTTCATTACTTCTCCCCTTTTTGGTACCTACTAGTTTAACAGATCTAAATGGTCTTGCCAGACCTGGTCTCCTCTGACCTTCACTTCCTCATTCTTCAATAAAGTTTTCACAAAAGATAATCTTGAACAATGGGGCATCTTCCACTTTATGCTAGTTGAATTTAGGTGAACAGCTTGCTCATTTTAGCTTGGATTTTTTTTTTCTTTAGATATTTGCAGAAGCTTGGATTTCCCTTTCTCTTTGCTTTTTTTCCCTACATTTATGAAGTTATTTTGTAACTTACACCAACTTTCTCATTGATGGCAGATATCAGCATCTTCTCTCTGATCCTAGTGGTCCTGTGTCCCTGTTTCCTTTTCTTCTGCCACACCCTGTTTGACCCCTGCCTTTCACTTCATCCTCTTCAGCTAATTCTTGCTGAAGCAAAGAATGTCTTTTCTTTGTCAAGACTGCTGCATTTCAAATATTATCCTCAGCTGGGAGTATCTGCTGTTCACCCAAAATTGTTTCAAAGTCCACCACAAGCTCTTCCTTGGAAATCAAATTGCTTTGCTCTAGGAGGTGCTAAACGACAGCTTCCCTCACATGTGACACTGACTTGCAATTTACTCTGCTGAACTACTTGAGAAGAAAACATGACAAGCCAATGATAAATGTCCACATAGTATGGATATGCAAAGCCACTTCAGTAATTTCTCATTTATAAATATATACAATGCTCCTTTTGTGTTTTTCATCAGTCTTTGAATACAATGGTATACCTACGACCCTTATGATCCCATCTCCTCCTGTGTACCCACAGTTCCCTCTTTTCTTTTACTAACTAGTTTCCTTATAATTCTTACTCATCCCTTTCAAACTTGCAGATTGATACTTTGCTGCTGCTTCTGCACTAACAGTCTGCAACTGTCTAGCCAACATCCTCAGACTCACTGACTCCGTTCCTTTTTTAAATGCAGCAGTAACCCAATCTTTAATCAGCACACTGCAGCCCGGTTCTGCCTGCTTTTTGCTTACAATTTCCTAACCTTTATGCCCCTCCTAACCTTCTGTTCCTATCATTTTTCACTGCAACCTTCTATAGCTTTGTCCATTTTGGTAAATCTTTCGTAGGGTATTTGTATGAATAATGAGATATAAAATTACAGTGTGCTCTACTAAGCATGACAAAGGTCATCTTTCCCGCTTCCATGAAACCTGGTCGCACATTTTGGGCATTTCTGTGACCAGAAGCCTTTTCATCTTGATGCATATGAAGTTAACCTTTGTCATTCCTGCATTCATTTTTTGACATGTCTGTGTCCAACTATGTCCATTTCCCTTTCCAACTATGGCACCTTTGGAAAGGGAAATGAATATATAATGTTAGATATGAGACTCTCATATTCACAGGCAGCCTACTGAACTATTTTCAAAGAGCAGGATTTGCTTCCAAAATCTAACCTGCACAACTGATTTTTTTTCTCCTTCCTCTTTGCCAAATTTTTGCTATGATGAGTTATTTTAACACGGTCTTTTCTTACAAGTACCTCTTTTGCAGTCTCAATGAAAAGCATGTTTTCTGGGGCTATCAAACCCATGCTAGATAGTAGCAGAAGAATTTGTTGCAACTTTTACAAAATCCTTTCACCATCTTTCCCCAGCAAGAATGTTTCTACAATTATTTTAAATAAAGCCATATTTCCAGTGGCTTTTTTCTTTCTGTTTTAAATCCCTCCTAAAAATTTCCTCACTATAAATCCACAAACTAAATGAAAAGACATTAATCCAGCCCATCCCTTCTCCTCCCTACACCCAACAATCTCATTAAAGTTTTTGTCTCCTCTTTCTTATGATTGCATACCAGCATCCATGTGAAGTTCATATAGCCAAGGTGGTATACACTGTGGCACCATCGTGGAGGAGAGGAAATGATCATTTTTCCTCCTCGTGCATTCTTACTATTGACCAAGGTTATTCTCTTTATCATGTGCAGATTTTATTGAGTGATGCCAAGTGAGATGAATAGAAGCAAATAATGACAGTGCTGCAGTGATGAAATGAGAGACAGAGGTCGTCTAGGTTTTATACTGAACAAATTGAGTCACATCCACTTCTCATCCATTATTTAGGGGTGATTGGGCAGGCTTGGCTTCTATAGATTTGATAATCATTCAGATGTCCATATTAAATATGTAACATAAATTTCTCATTTGGCTGTCGATGACTTGTCACCACAAAACAACAATGCATAAAAAGGGCTTTAATGTATGGATTCTCAGAAATATTTGACATAAATAAATATGTAAAAGGCAGATAATAAAATCTGTTTCTGTCTGCCTGCCAGCTAGCCTTCATGTCAGACTGGACAGCCCCATCTAATACTGTGATTTTATGCAGCTGTATCCTATGAATATTGGCCTGCACACTAGAGATTAAAGCACAGCAGATGTTTCTCTGCAGGCTAACAAATATATCACCCCTGATAACGAATGACAAATGTTGTTCCATATTGTGTCAGACAAAACCAGGGCTCTTGTAAAACAAGTGTTACAGCTGGAATAGGATATTTTAACACAGTTACCTAAGGAGTAGACAAACAGACAGCCGCCTGCTCAAAAGGTAGCAGAATCCTAACCTGCAGACATGCAGGCATAGCAGCTATCAAGTACTGGAGTTCAAGAAAAGAGGGAAAAAACCTCCTAACAATAATGTGAAATATTCAAGGCTTTCTCTGTACTATCATTAGATTTTTGCATGTGATCTTGTCATGGATCATTTGTAGCTATCCACCACTATTCCTCAGTTGTAGTGATATGAGAGCATGATTTGGTGTGGAAAAAGGGAATGTGATGTCAGGAGACACAGAGAAAGTCATCCTGTTATAGTCCCAATGATGAGTTTATTTGGTTTATTATCCTGCAGACTCATGCTGTCCCAGTGCCTTCCAAGAGGCTGAAAGATGGATGTAAGGAGAGGAGGAAGGACAAAAATAGCCTGTGTATTATGAAATATTGCACTAGGCTAATTAGTGTACTGCATTGTTATTTATTACTGTTTTATTTGGGTCATTTTTCCCCCTTGTGCATATTAGTAATGTGTTAATGTCTGGTCAGCAGCACTCCTTAGCAGCATGTCTTGGCAACATGGAGATAATAGTAAGTTCTCCCTCTTTCCTATATGTGTATTTGGTATCCTTTATCTTCTCCCTGGCAAAAATAAACCCTATAACCTTCACTGGAGACGAGGTGCTTGAAAAGTCAGCAGGTAAGGAAGATAGGATCATATTCTGATGCTCAGAATATTTGGAACTTTCAGCTGCTGTACCTTCTGAATGTATGCCAGTAGCATTTTTTTCCTTAGCTGTGGAGTTGCTGTTTGTCCACTGAATCGAGTACTAAAATAAATACAGTTTTACTGCCAGCACAGACAACAGAGGAAAAAGGCAATACAGCAACATGGCAACTTTCAATCACTTCCTGACTTGTTAATGAACTTTTTTTTTTCTCTTTTCTAACTGAGACTTTGCTTTTGAGCTACGGTGTTTTCCCCAAGCCATTTTATACAATGAGATGGTAACAGTTGTTTGTTTGATAAAGCACGTACTATTTAGAACACAGATGTTTGATTATTATTTATTTCTCTCTGAAGCCTGCTAATTCAGTCCCAAATGATCTTTTTTTTTTCTTTTTGCTTAAATTTAATTTGGAATGTATGTTGTTGGTAAGTGACATATAGTTTAATTATTAATAGGATCCCGCAATGCGATGCACCATAGTTTTAAAGTCATCTGGGGCCAAAACAACACTACTTCCTTCCTTCCTTATGCTTCTGGGATTCCTTGAAGAATGCAAAGGTAATTACAAAACTCATGACAAATCTGCATGTATTATGTCCTTTCCTCAACATTTGTGCTTGCCTGTGGTTTTACAAAGTGCCTCTCTTACTATGAAATGGTAATGAATCAGGAGAGACTTCTGCTATGGTTGCTTCCTTGGGAGAATGGACTATCTGGGGAGCAAGGGGAGGGGGAGAGCAGAGGAAAAAAGAGAAGGAAGGAGGAGGTTGGGATGCTGAATGCTGGTGCTTCAGTACATTATACTGAGACAAAGGTGGGCGCACTCAGCCCCCGTAAAGGAGTATGACTCCGTGGGATCTGGCTGCTGTCACAGGGAATAATTAGTAACATGATCAAAATATGAACATGAAAACAGGATTGAGGAAATATATCAGGGAAAAAAAGTCTGAGGTACAAACTACTCAAATAATTGACAATTTCTCCGTGTTGGCATGTAGTAATCTCCTAGAGAGGTTTTTTTACTATGGTGATGAATTACACTTTCTAAGATATTAAATGTCTTCCCTTCATAAGTTCGTGGCACTGAGGATATTTCATATTTCTGTGGAAGTTGTGTATCAGTACAAATTGGGAGTGGGGAGGTGCGTTTCCACAGATTCTGCTTCTAGTGTATAATATGCTGCTAATATTGGAAAGCTGCAGAATTACTCACAATGTAGCTTAAACTTAGATATGGGCCTAAACTTGGGTTATGTCCTTGGACATTGGAACAGAGGATTATTCCTAACCCTAAACTGATCTATTCTTCCCAAAGCTTTCAAAAGAAGGAATATGGTTACACAGAGACTACCTTTCCAAATACAGGCAGGACTATAAAAGATGTGAATTTAATATTGAAACAAGTTTGGAAATTAAATAAATGAAAAGCCTTACAGGACACAAAATGGTGGACATCACTTGAGTGATCTGAGATTCTAGGTTTAATAGGCTGCAAATATTAAGGCCGGCAGCTGGAGAGTGAAAGGTGAAAGTTTCTTTGTGGAAATCTATCAACATAACCCAGATTAGATCATAGATAAGGGGGCTGTCTTTAATCAGCAAATATGGTGTAAAAACCTACTCAACAGACAGAATGTTTTAACTGGTAAAATGTAAACAAACTTTTATGTATTTTACTCATGTAATTGAGACTACTGCTAATGTGTAAAATCCATTCCTGCAGAGAAGCAGCAATAGAATGATACCAACAGTTTAATTTTTAAATATTGCATCCCACCAAACAGGTTAGCCATTCCACACTATTACTGATTTGCCACTGAAACCTTTGACAAAACAGCATCAAACAAATTGTGCAATGATCAAAGAAGAAAGCATAAATTCAGGGGAAGTTTTTTTCATTCTTCCTTTTCTTCCACATAAGACTATTAAACTCAGACAAAGGTCACTCAAACTATATTAATAAAATTGTAACGATCTCAAAAATAATATCTAACCTGATTTTAAAATGGAAGTTACTTATTTTGATGAGCAGGCATCCTTTGGAATTTTACTCAAGCTAAACAAAAACATGCCTCCTAAAGACAGCACTTCTGACAGCCTGAGTGCTTCATAAATCGCTTTGGAAAAGTAGGGTTTACAATTCTCAAAACCATAGGCATTTTTGAAAATTTCTCTTGCCAGTCACTATTCTTTCAGAACAAAATGACTGGAAAACAATAGCCATATACTCATCAGTGAAGTTGGCACATTATGTCAGGAAGTAAACTTGAAATAATGTGAGGGTCTATTATTCAAGATCTTGAATATTTACATGTTTATTTTTCAATGCAAGCCAGCCATTGCATTAAAAACAAAAGAGATACATAGGATAATGTAGTAGGTTATCACTCTTACATGCTTTGATGCTTTCTAAATAATGATAAAAAAACTAACCCAAAATATTTTGGAAAATTTTACTGGGGAAAGGTGCCAAAACATGGTATTAAGTAAAACACAAGGTTAGTTATAGACCAATTCATATATATGGCTGAATGAATGTATCCAAGTAACTCTTAACTTGAAAATTAATATTGATTTAAGCTTTCTATTTTAGATAAGAAATAATAATCCTCTAATTATTAAATAATAATGCCTATTTAGCTATAAGAACCCTGATTTATAACTGGGAAATTGGGGAGACCAAAGAGGAAAGTAAAAATCCACTAGAAAAACAAAAACTCCCAAAACTTAAACAAGCAAAAAGTAATCAGATTATCTTTAAATCTCATAATGAATGTTTCCAAATCTCATTTTACTGTATTATTCCCTGAGATTCTACTTTGAAACTTCTTTTATTTTTTTTTTTTTTGTGGAAGCAAATGAACTCAAAAATGAAACCTAAACAAAACAAAACTACTGAATTGATTCCTGGGTGAAATAATAGTTTTCAAAATATAATGAAGAGATGAGACTTTTTTCTAAGACACTTGTCTCTTTTTTGCATTTTGCCATTCTTCTGCAGAGCTTCTCCTGTCTGTATTTCTTGAGAACTGGCTCAGGAGGAGAACAACACCCCAAACCAATAAACCAAAAGAACTGGAAAGCTGGCTACACCTCCTACCAAGAAGCAGTCCAAGTTCTAATTTCCAGTCAGTAGTACAAATTCCCTTGACTGCTCAGGGGCTTTGACCCCCTTTTCTCACCAAGAGCTGTTTCACAGCAGTGGAAGGAGTAGGAGTCTGTCCATCCAACACTTTGGCAAAGGGCACCAGGAGTCACTCCTCCCACCACAAGGCCTTTTTCTCTCCAGAATGATTGTGCCTTCAGGCTCCTACCGGGGATCTTTCTGCAGTACAGAATCAGCAGAAAGGTAGGTACCTTATTGTCAGTCCCCAGGAATGTGACTCTCCCACATGGTCTGACTGCATTTGTAAGGCTTCTTTGCAGTGAAGCAATTTTTCTGACTTTCTGCCTTGCATGTACTATTCACTGAAAGGGATTCCAAAGACAAAAAGACTGTGTTAGATGGGGCCAGATTATTTCCTATTATACAGAAAAGGCCGTCCCATGTCCCTGAATTTAGTAAAAAGTCATAGCATATTTTCTACCATGGGAGAGATGAATAATTGTGATTACTGCTGAAAACCACATTAAACCTTAGGGAAGTCTATGTAGAAAACAGAGGAAAGTGGCTGAGCTTCATTTTGGAATATTTACTTGTGCCCAAAGGCTACAATTGGGATGATGAGACTTGGAAATTTATAATTCCTAATGGAGACTTCAGATGTTCTTTTTTATCTCAAAACTGCTTCAACATAATGATACCTGTAAGACAACCCTTCCCCCTCACTCCCAAGTTTCATCTATAACTTCTATGAACACAGAGCTTTATCCTCTAGCTATAATTAACTCAGATGCTTGGACACCTGGTAGAAGCTCTTCACTGCAGTGACAAAATGTATATATATGGTTTAAAAAAACCTTTGTTGAGAATGCCTTTTTTTCCTCATAAGAAGACAAAACAGGACTAGTGGGAAAGAAGAGCCACTCAGCAGCAATTACATTAGATTCTCTCAAATGGAAACAATTAGCAATCAAGCACATGCCAAAATGAAGTTATACAGGCATTTTGACTTAAAAATAAAGAAAAAAGTGGTAATGATAAATATGCTTCTGTGTTGTCTCTGAAAAGTGCTTATTTTTAATAATAATCACATTTTTGAGAGAAACAGCAGTGACTGTTATGTGTTCAGGATTAAGATCATTACATACAGCCCTTTGTAGCTTCTGATTAAGTGACATGATTTCCCTTTTAACAGGAGACATCATTCTCTGAATTCCTTTGGGCTGACAGCAAGATCCACACATACTAAGTTAAAAAGATATTCCTTATGAGTTTCTTTAAGTAGGAAAATTCATAAAGCTCCTTCTGATCTAACATCAGAAAAACTGTCATTGGGCTCCCATATTTCTACACACAACATTTTGAATGAACTACTTACCTGTGGCCCATTTTTTGAAGTCCACCATGTCTGGATACACAGAATTTACCATGAATGGATCTCCTGACCCTTGGCATGACTTCTGGATGTGCTGGACATACCATGCTCAAGATGTTGAGATAATCTCCATATTCACATTGACCATTGGTCTAGAACTTGCTTCCAGTGACTCAACAACTGCTAAAATTAGGGTGTTGAATGTCCATAAATCAATAAAGTAGCCAAAAATTATGGGCTTTTTTACCTAGATAGAATTCATATTGGGAAATAAGGCAAGTTGAGGAAATCCTGACTTTGGTAACTGTAGCCAGGAGGAAGCATAATGATGCAGAAGTGCTTTCCTTTCTCAAAACCATGTGGACTTTACACGTTTGTAGCACCCAGTCCTCTCTAATTAGGTGGTTTTGGGTTGAACAGGCCACTGAGGGAATGCTACTGATTGCTGCAGCTGCAGAAATTGTTTAAGCAGACATCCACCAGCTTGGATAGATACCTTATCCCAAGCACAGACTCATTCTCAGTGGACATTGAGCCATTTACCTCAATAATGATGACTTTGAGATGATTGTTGGCAATATAATTGTCAGAGGAATTATACTATTACAGAATATGTCTTAGCCAGAAATTATCTGATAACTGTAGGATGTTCTCTTGAGACAGGTTCAAGTCATTGTCAGCTATTTTGTGTTTTTACACTTGTCCTGTGGAAAGATAACTAAAATGAAAGCAGAAGGGTGTAAAACCTAAGTACACAGGGATATCAATGCCCTCATTGCAGAAAAATGCATGGATTCTAAGGGGCTGAACATGATGATGAAAACCATATTAGGGAAAGAGTGCAATCAAATCAACTTTTTATTCCTATTAGAGATCAAAATAACTATAGAGAGACTATGAAACATCATCTGAGATAGGACTTGTTTTTGTCTATGAAAGAGGGAATAACCTCCTACTGCTTAAAATTAAGAAATATGAATGTCAACTAGTTAACAATAAACACCTAAAAAAACCCAACAACAAAAAAATTCCCCAAACAAACCTTACAGTCATATCACTTCCTCCAGCTGGAAAGAAATCAATACAAACACTCCTCTTTTGTCATACTGTCTAAATGTAATTGATGTACAGTAAACAAAACTGAATTTAACCAAAGATGAGAAACAACAAATTCACCCACAAACTCTGGAAAATTGTTTGGAGCTCATATTCAACCTTTTATGTTCTGCTGCTTAGCATCCCTCTCCTTCTACCCCAACCAATTAAGACAAACACTATATTTCTCCCCTCCTTTTTCGGTCAAAGAATCTTGGCACAACCAGCACAAACAAACTTTGCTAACAGCTTTAAACTTGGAAGGGCCGCTTTTTAAATATTTGCCGCTACATAATTGAAACAGCTGTTTTAATGAGATACCTACTGTCATCATTTTACCCTGGCTGAGCTGGGTGACAACAAAGCAGTAATAACGAATTCAATAATAATTAACTCGGGTCATCTGCTCATCTGTCATGGCTCATCAGCTTTAGGGAGAAAAATCCCAGTGAACTTCTCTCTTTTGTGAGCTTTCCAAAACTCTGCAATAAAATGCTTAGAGAGGACTCTAGGTAGCCCTTCAAAAGTTCTAAGCAAACTGGTAAGTAGGTTAATTAAATTTTATGCATGTTTAAATGCTAATGATTACATTCCTAACATTACAGTGTAATCTGTTATGGAATGATGTCATGCAAGCAGTGGTTTTTAGTGCCTAACACATTTCCATCCTGATGTGGAGTAGCTCTGGATCATTTGTTGGAGGGCAGGAAGTTGACAGTGGTGTTTCAGAGCCAGGTTTTACATTTAGATCTTCTCCCTCTCTGTTGAATGTTAAGCAGGGGAGTTACAGAAAGCCACTGATTTTATGCCTACTGCCACATCACAGAGGGTGATCCAACAAACCCACGATGAGTTTTCTTTAGCTGCACAATAAATAAATAAATATAATAGCAATTCTGGGGAAAGCAGTAAGGATGGCATTACTCCCAAATTACTCTCTTCCCAAAAGAAAAAAATATTAATTTGCGACTCACTCTGAGGTAGGTTCTTTTCGCGATTTTTCTCTTTTCTCTTTTTCATGGAGATTAAATATTTTTTCAGATATTAAAAAGTATTGTTTTAAGAGAAATCAAAGGCATTGGTGTATGTGATTTGGCTTTTTTTTTGTAAAATGATTTTGAGAGTAAAAAATATTTTTGAACATGGATTTTTTTTTCTTGGGGGAAAAAAGCTGGTTCCTGCTTCTACAACAGATCTTTTTTTTTTCCTTTAATTTGGATCAGCTTATGAAATCTTATTTTAATAAAGCTATGGGATAGCTGCTGCAAGCTTCTGAGCTCATTTTGCCATTTTGCTTTCAGTGAAACCTGACCATGCATAAAATTTAGGATGTAGGTATTTGTTGGTTCATCAATAATCCCTACCTGTACACTAAAAATTTTAAAAATCCAGCTTCCAAAATTTTAAATGGGACTAGCATATTTTTTGTCCTGTCAGTAATACTATGACCAGTTCCATTTTGTGGAAAGGTTGTGCTGTACACTGATTTTAAAAGCAGCAGTAACCAATATCAGGTAAAACATCAGAATTTTTTCAACATGCTGGCTGAAATATCAGAACGACTTTCAGTGATGCAATGTGACATGAAAGGTGAATTAACCTTAGAGGATCATCATTATTAGAGGATCACCACCACATATGTCATGTAATTAGACATCTAAGATTTCCAAAATCTCTGAATTTGTGAGAAAGAGCATTCTATTTCCATCTCACTTTCTGGACTCTTTGGCAAATCTGATAAAGTTAATTTTTTTTCTGCTGAAAACTAAATGTATTGACTACTCAAGAATAACAATGTAAAATACATTATTTAGTTGCTAGATGAAAATTATTCCTAGGTATAATTATTAAATAAAATGAGCAAGTTATGTACTTCTAAATAACAGCAAATAAACCTTCTAGAGGAAGAAGATGGTTTGACAAAGAGCTAGGGAATGCTAAATAAATATAAGGGAAAATGAATTTTGAAATCTGCCAATATGAATGCTTTGTTTTGTAATTTGCAATTAAGAAACAGGGTTATATTTGTACTACTCAGCTAAAGGACATAGACTTAAATCACTGTATTGCAGTAGCAGATGTGATGCATATTTCCAGAACAAAGGTTTTGAAAATTGATATGATGAGTTCATAGACAGGTACATTCTGTACAGTCTAAATAAAAATATGCTATGGGCAGGAGGTGGTAATTATTATGGTGTGTAAGGACTAACAGTATATATTGTAAAAGAAAATAATTTAATTTTCCATTATTGATTACAAAAAGCACTTTGAAATACTGCAGCACAAAACTAAGTAAATATAAGCTTTACTCTGGAAGTGTTTTGTTGGGTATTTTATGCAAAATATTCACATAAAATATTATTTTCCATTTTCCTCCTATTTATACAGTAGGTCATGGCACCCAGAAGCATTGAAGAGAAAGAAAATTGTTTTCTCCCTGTAATTCAAGATTATATATTGACTATATAGTAGATTTTGACTCCTGGATGGCACCCATGGGATGAAATTCCACCATTTTCAAACCCATTTTTAAAAATTTGTGTTTAGGTTGATTAAACTACTTTGCACAAAGCAAAATCTGCTGAAAAAATATCATTAGTTTGATACATTTTGTGAGAATTTACCAGTTTCAATGAAAACCCCAGTGTCCCCAGTGTAAAAAAGGTCTCTCTGTGGTGGAAAGATGGTGACAGCGGCCAAAAGCACATGCTAGAAATTACATGCAATGAGCCTATTCTGCTCAGTGTCTCCTGTTATGAACAACTCATGTCAGTAATTAAATATTTGTGGGCTGGAAGAAAAGTTCTTTGAGTACCATATCCATTGAGGACTCGTGGGTCTAGAATTTATTGTAAATCCAACTCACCCACCACAGAGCTCACACTGGTCATCAAATGTCCTAGCTATGGAGTATCTTTCTCTTCTCTCCCAGGTTAATTCACAGTTAAACATAGGGGTTTCAGTTTCAGGTTTCTCTGAAGCAGATGCTGGGGTTTTCAGTTTGTTTGTTTTTTGTTTAATATTGAATATTTACAAACTGGCGCACAGCTGACTGCTATTCAGGTGAATGGCTAGAATCACATGAGGAGGGAGCAAAAATTCAGGGGGAGAAACACATAACCTCTGAGACTCTCTTGCTTCTGGAAATACGTTTACAGTTCAACACAGATGCAATACACTTTAATAATTGGGAACCAACATATCCACAAGTATTGACAGAGAACAAATTACTTTGTCCTGCTTCTGCAGTAGCTGCTCAGGAGATGGGCTTTTCTTTGGGGGAGACACTCTGCTTTAGGTGTGGTTTCAGGCAAAATGAGGAATTTGAAGTTCTCCTGACTGAGAGGTGGGTGTGGGTCAGAGGCTGGAGGAGAGCTCTTCCTGTGGGAAATTGGTAAGTGGCAAATAACATGTGGAGCCTGACTGAAGTCTAGGTTCCATAGGAAACTGAAACTCAAGACAACACCCACCCAACTGAAATAAAGAAGTGGCAAAAGCTCTGCTTCAAGTCTTTAAATGGTTCAATGGAGTAAAATCGGTGCATTTCAGAGTTCTGCTGACATTTTTTGACCAATGGTGCTATTTTTACTCATTGTTTTGTTTGTCATAGCTTGTACTTTTACTGTGTTATGCCAGAGACAAGAGATTAAATGATTCCTAGAGACACTAGTGCAGTGTCCTGTTTTTTTTAGCCTCTCATGTGTGGACACCACAAGAACAAACAGATCCTGTGTCTCAGGACTAGAAAATGGAAACCACAACTAACTCTCTTCTCCCTTCTCTTTTTCAGTCCCTTTCCTTCTGTGTAAACAAATTCAACAGTCTTTGTTCATTCCTGTTCATTGGGGTTCATTGCCAGAGTCCTCAGTCCAACATAATGGTTTATGGTGTTACCAGTTACTTAAGGGAGGGTTTGTAAGCTCTATTTAGCCTAACCTTCTTCCTGGAGTATTCCCACAAAACTGACATATGGGAAACTCTCATGTGGATAGTTGAATCAAGAAAAAAGAGTCACAGTTTTACATATATATAAGTTTTTGAGAATAATTTTGCCACAAAAGTTTCTCTGATAAAAAATGTACTCTTGAATGGAATTTTCAGAAGGAAAAAAAAGTAATCATCCTTGCCACTTCTCAATAATGTCTTTTTTTTTTCTTAGTCTAAAATATTGGTGTTATACCTAATTTATGAAAAAAACCTCACATATCTAGGTGAATTTTGTAAAGAAATTTTCACACTTATGGCACTGTGGTGAAGAAGCAATTCCACATATGTGAACACTGTGGTATTTATAACCTGTGAGATACATTGTCAAGATTATTTCTAGTTTCATTAGTATTACAAAATTAACTCAAAAATCTATATACAAGAAGTTTAAAACAACAGATATTTGATAAAAAAATGTTATAATCAGATAAAGTGTTCATAATAATGATTACCATGAAGATCCCTGTTCTTATTTTGCATATATTTTATTACTGTTTTTGATTACATGATTTTGTGTGACGCTGCACTCTGAGAAGGATCTCTGTGCAGCAAGAAAGAAGAAAAGTTGTTAATACTGTTACAGAAGACATGTCTGTATATTGATGAGCCAAGCACTACAACAGCTACAACACTTGCATAACAGACAAGTACACATAAAATTCACACTAGGGAAAAAAACATTTGTTTTTCTAAATATGAACTAGGAGTTTACAACTGGGCACAATATTCCACAGGTGTTCTAAAGGAAAGAGTCTTGTGTAATGATTTCAGTGCTATTGTGGAGGTAGTGCACATCTTCCCTTCTTGTAACTAAATTACAACTACAAAAATTTTAAATAGGCTGGGGAAATTGTAAACAAACAAACAAAGAAATCAATAAGATTTTTACTGTAGTTACAGTGGTGTAATTTCCTATGTGTCCAAATTTAAGGCATTTCTCACATGAAAGCTCGGATAATGCTAAACTAAATAGATACTGTTTTTCATGGCTTTTGCATTGTTCCCATGCAGATGCTGAAGGCAGCTTACATTTAAACAACTCAGATCATGAGAAAAGCACCACAGAAATACCTCATTAATGTTCAATACTGATTTACTTCTTGAGAGCTTACAATTTCTCTTGTTATTCCAAAAGGTGTAGGTTTGATCTCAATAAGTCTAGGGGAAGAAATCAATCTGTTTCTTACTGTGTTTAATAATTTCTAAACCCCAAAATTTTTGGACCCATTTCCAGATATCTAAGAGGAATTTTGACATAGGTTGAACTATTTTTAGTCTGATGAAGAAGAACTTTCCATGTCACAAAAGCTCACTGTTATTTTCAAACAGAGTTTTCAGCACTTCAGAAACTGTAGGAGTGTTTCTTTGAGAACAGATTTCCTTCTGTTCTTCTGTACAGGTGCAGGTGGACAACAAGCCCAGTGTGGCATCTGCACTTCATGCAGAAGCCAAGAGCCACTGGTGCTGCAAAGTGCTATAAGCCCATGAAGGCCATGTTCCTCAGCCTTATCTCACCATCACAGCCTCTGGCTCTTACTAAAGGTTTCTTTTATGGTTTCTTTTATGATCTCTGGAGGCTGAAAAGAAAATTCTTTCCAATATTCACACATAAAGTTATTCTATGTATAAAGAATAAAATCCAAAGCACTGAAGTCAATGTGAAACTTTGCTGTTCAATCAAAAGCAATGTCTGTTTCTAGGTCTGGCTGGGCAAGGCGTGGAAGTATTTTCAAGTACGAGATAAAATTTCCTTTTCTCTTGTATACTGAATGCATAAACAATGGAAATCTTTCCTATTAAAGTGAAGAAAGTATAGATATATAACACAAGCTTTCCAGTTCTCAGGATTTTATACTCCAAAATTTATTTAATTTACAAAACAAGAAATCTTGCTTCTCTCAAGTTGGGCGAGACAGTTTCAAACTTGGAAATTGACTGCAATATTTTAAATATCAAAATTTTTCCTTTTGTTTTTACATCTTATTTTTCTAATGTTACATAGATTTTGTTATTTTGTCACATCTGTTTCACTATGAGGAACACCATGAATACTGTTATTTTTTAATTGAAAATCGTATAGACAGATGACACACAATGCTGAGAAAAAACCTTTTTTTCCTTTGACTGAAAGAACCTTTTATTCAGATTGTAAGAACAGAATTTAATACTTGATATCTTTTAAGATATACAGCTTACTGTATTTATTATCTAATTCTTAATTTAAATTCAAGTTCTGAGTTTTAGAAAGTCATTTACTATGTTAATAGGAGTCTGCTATTTGCAATAGTACAAATAAATAATATTTGTTGATATATGTAGCTATCAATCATATTTCCTGTACTCATTAAGCATAATAAGAAATGTTGAATATTGTGGACCTGGAAAGGGAGTTGTTGCTTGATATTTGTGACCTAGAGATTAGGGGGCAGAGGGAAAGAAACAAAGAGAAGGAAGGTTCTTGAAAGATTCTTCACCTTTTAACGCTGACCACAGCTGAAAGAGTAAGGAGTTCACCCCCCCCCCCCCCCCCCCCCACTGGGGAAGCCTTCTGTTGTCAGTGTACTATATCACCAGTTGTTCCAGTTTCATAGGTAGCTCTGTGTAAATGGAATATTCCAAGGAGAAAGAAAAGTGCTTTCTGTGAGAGTTAATGAATAAAAACTCTGCCTCAGTTGAACAATCTTACAAACATTCTGATCCCCTCCCACATCTGGTGAGCAACAACATAATTAGATTCACTTCTAAAATTTATTTAATACAATTTGACAATCCATTCCTGCTCAGCCAGTGCATTTATGCCTGTGATTAATTTCAAAGAGACTTGATGCACTAAAAGTGGCCTTTTCATGCTATATATTTTACATTGTTGAGGTCTGGCAGACAGATTTGCAAAGGTACTTGGAAGTTGAAAAAAGCCAAGGGATCTTGCCGACTGGAACTAGATACATGAGACAGGTGAGTCAAGAGTCAAGACTTTATGCAAAAATAGGCCCATCAATGGCTGAAGATGCTCATTTAAAAAAACCAAAACCAACCAATCAAAACCCAAAGCAACAGAAGCAGTAGAATAATACATGACAGCTTGGTTGTGTAGTCTGAACTAGGATCATGCAGATCTGGTTACCAAAAGTATGAGCTGAAGTTAACCACAAAAAAATTTTTCTTTCTTTCTAGAAATTCCATGCAATTTCCATAGAATTTTATAGGATAGAATATATTTTATAAAATATAAATGTTATATAACAATATATAACAATATATAACATTTATATATCTAACAATGTATAACAATATATAACAACAATATATATAACAATATATAACATTTACTCCAAGAGTAAATGTTAGTAAAATTCAGGCTGCAGGACTGGCACAAATACCTGAAAAGCTGCAGAAGCACTGCATATTCTAAATAAATAAATAAATATATAAATTTATGTACATATAAACCTACTTACCTGTCCATGATGCATTAATTTCTTGTAAACTTGTATGTTGGACTGGAAATGCTTTTAAGCTTAACATTAAAAGCACTTTTGAGATGCTCTATTTCGTATTACACAGCTGAACATCTGGACTCAAATAATATTGACTATTGATCTTAGCTGGCTAATCTGCTGGGTCTGTTTGGAATGCTAAAATATAGCACATCTATAAATTCTTTTCTTTCTTTCTATTCATTAATACAAAGAGATAAATAAATATGCAATGTTCAGTATGTTCCTTCATGTACTCTATATTATAATAATTAAACCTGACCACAAACATTGTATTTTTGATCTTTTAGCATAGAAAATTCATGCCAGTTTTGAAAGTGAAGCTGGAAATTTTAGGTTGTGAGGAGATAGAAGTAAGGCTATCTAAGAAGGACTTTGGGTTTTATCTAATTGAACAGATAAGATCCTTTTATCAATGGACAATTGGCATGGACTGGGCACAGTTTGGGATAAGCGATTTGAAGGAGAGGATGATATTTGTGTAAGCAGGAAGGCAAGGAGAAAAAAAAAAAGATGAATCAGAGATGTGACCTAGAAGCTTGGTAGATGAGTAAAAGGAGCAGGCAAGTTATGGTATAATTTGCTAAATGGAATAACTTGAAGGAAATTTAAAAGGGCTGTTTGGGGCAAGAGGACTACATGGGGATAAAGGGCACGAATCCTGAGATTGATTGTAAATATAAAAAGGGTGGGAAACCATTGAGAGACACACAATATGTGGAAAGGACAGGTCAGAAGGGTAAGACAAAAAGGATCACACTTCAAGGACAGGTGAGAGAATCTGTACCCACACCTCATCACCAAATCCACAGGAAAACAAAGTAAAAGCTCTCTGAGTCACATCATGCCACTACACACATTCTCAAGAAACCAATACTGCTCTAGTGCTAATCCAAACAAATAATCAGATACTGAGAAATTCTTACTAATGGCTGAAACTTAGATGCAATTAGTGTAGAAATTCTATCCTGCTGAAGACCAGTGTTTTGTTATAGTAGTACAAGAGAAAATGGTTTTGATTCTGTTTACAGTTGTAATTTTACATATAATCTGCTTGAAATAATATGAAGTTTTCAAGGTTGCTTTTCAAAAAAGTAAAACTCATAAATAATGTCTCTCTGTGCAAATATAATTCAGCTTCCTTGCATGTATTGAGAACTTGCTTTTTCTTCTGAACCTTTGCCTTCTGAATCAGGGGGAATGTGATGGAAAAGGCTGCCTTCTCACTTTTGATATTTCTGGATGAGAAGACCAGTTCTTATGAGTAAACTGAGTACTACTAAGTAGTGCTGCTCTACTTTCCACATGATGCAAGCCAAGTCCTTTTGAGTACATATTCAGAGGAGACATTACAGGTATTGTCCTTTTCAGAGGGCAGCCTGAAATGGTGAATAACTGCACTTTTAAATACATCATGGACAAGAGATACTCTGTGTCCTGTAGTCTGAGTGCTCACTCTTACAACCCAAATCACTAGTCTTTGCTATTTTAACCTTTTCTGCCTGTCAGATGTTAGTCATAGTGGGAGTAAGGTAGACTCAAGTCATCTGGGTCATTTTTACCTGATGGAAGATAATCTGTGTTCCACAGCACAGTAATCAAGCACCTAAATTTATATGATTTTTTTTAATTTTAGAAGCCCTGAGTCATAGCTGATAACATAAAAATTAACTGAAAGCAAAACAGTAAAGGAAAAAGGGGAGAACTTTAACTAACAGACTGTTAGCAGATGTATTTTGATGCATACCAGGAATTTCTCTTTAAAATTTTTCTTCAGCTATTCAACAGATTTTTTTTTTCTTTGTATTTTCTAAACTTTTGGAAGCTTATAGAGGCTTGAATGCATTCTAAACAGCAAGGCATAACTCATACAAGGACAGAAATTCTGCTTATGTTCTGTGCTTGTTTTACCACCTGATCTTTCTAGTCCATGTCTTAGAACCACTTGACAATAAACTAAATTCCTTTTTTTTTGTTTTCATTGATTAATTTTTCATTAGTTTCATTCATTCCTTAGCTTTAAAAGTGCTATAATAAATAAACAATTACTTTGAGTGAGACAGTACAAATTAGATTGACCAAACTTTAGGCTGGCATCTGGAAGCTACAGAAGCCAGACTGAAAAGGCCCAAGTTACTTTAAAAAAAAATCTCCTTTTGTCCATCTATCTATTTATTTATTTATTTAATGTTTTCTTTTTTAGGTTATATGCTTTTTAAAAATAATTCAGAAACACTGATCCTGATTGAATTCAAATGCAAACAGATGTATCTGGGTGGTTCCTAGGAGGACGACTGATTCATCACATACACCTGCAGCTTGGATGCAGTTTGGATGGCCTTACCTTGAGTGCAGCTGGAACTGGAAATGGTATGAGATTCTTTAGTTACATCAGGAGACTAAGGAAAGTTTGGGCTTGTTAAAGAATGTGGAGTCACTAAAACAATGTGTTGCATGTCAAAACCTGAGAGTTCCTCTCTGCTGGGGGGTGGGCGGTACATCTGCTTTAAGGCCTCCCACATCTCTTGTGGCAGAGTTCAAGAGAAAGAACTACAATTTGCAGTAGAGGTTGACCAAGTTTGGGACTACTCTGTAAATTGGACATATCCATAGGACTGGAAGAGACGCATCCAGCAGTGCTGAGGTGGCCTCCCAGTGCCTTTGTAAAGACATTCTCCATTAGGTAAATTCTCCATCTTTACAGAGAGGTGGTGGCTTTAAGTAGAGATGAGACAAATATTACATCCACCTTTAAGGCAGAAAGGAAAAACCAGGGAATGGCAGGCCATAAAGTCTTAGTCCTGGAAAGACTGTGTAGGAAGCTCTCATGATAGCTGTGTTCAGGCACCTGAAAGACAAGGAAGAATGAGGAACAGTCAGCATTTTTTAGTATTGACAAATAGTAGTTAACCAACCTGGTTTTCATCTCTGACTCAATCTGTGGGTAGGGAGAGGAAGGCAGTAGTTGTATGTCTTGAATTTAGCAAGGCTTTTGACATGTCCTTCTAGCTGAAATGGGAAGGGAATGGAAAACTGGCTCAACCATCAGAATCAAAAGGTATTTACCAATAATTCAGACTACATCTGGTGTCTGGGTGGTGTTCTTCAGGCTCAGTACTAGGACTGATGCTGCTTAACATTTTCACTTGTGACATGGTCAACAGGACAGAACACACCCTCAGCAACTGTGTAAAAGGTTTCAGATCAAGGAAAGTGGTCCTGGAGGACAGGAGTACCTTCAAGACACATTGTGACAAGAAGGAAGAATGAAGCTCTGTGAACTTCATTGAGTTCAAAAATGAGAAAGTCCTGCACCTGAGACAGATTCTCTCTAGGCAGCACGCTGTTCTGGGTACAGGCTGGCTCAGAAACATCTTTGCAGAAAATGATGTGAAGGTTCTGGCTAGCAAATTGAACATGCTTTCTTTTCTCAAGGCAGGGAAGAGATCCATAACATACTGGGGTGCATTATCAAAAGAATAGTTAGCAACTCAAAGGAATTGTAAGCAAGGGAAAACCATTTAGACAAAAGCAAAAAAATGTACACTCTGATCGGTGTTAGACAGTGGCATAGGTTACCCTAGGAAGTTGTGAAAGTGTCATCTTCAAGATATTTAAGTTTTGAATATATGGGGCCATGGCAATTAAGATATAATTTGGTAGTTAGCCCTGTTTTGAGCAGAGGGTGGACTGAATACCTTCAGAGATGGTGTAGTTTTGGTTCTCAGTCTAAGTCATGGAATCACCAAATCACAGAATGGGTAAGGTTTGAAGGGACCGCTGGAAGCTGACTAGAACCATTTCCCTGCTCAAGGAGGGTTCTCTTGAGCACATTACTCAGGAAAGTGTCCAAACAACTTTTGATTATCTTCAGTAATGGGGACATCACAATCTCCTCGGGCAGCCTGTTCCAGTGCTCAGTCACTCACACAATAAAGTTGTTCTTCCTCATAATTAAGTGGAACTGGCTGTGAATAAGTTTCTGCCTATTACCTCTTGTCCTATTGCTTGGCACCACCGAGAAGAGCCTGGATCCATCCTTGGAACCCTTCCTTCAGATACTGGTAGACATGGATGAGGTGCCCTCTTAGTTGTCTCTCCTTGAGGCTGAACAGGCTCAGCTCCCTCAGCCTGTCCTCATGAGAGAGATCTCCTGTCCCTTGATTATCTTCATAGCCCTCTGAACAGACTTGCTCCAGGAGCTCATTCGGTGCACCCCGAGAAGTTGCGTGTGTGAAGGGTTAAAGCAACCCAAAGTAAAAAACACCATTTTCAAACCAGCTTGTGATTTTATGTTCCCAAAGTAGACTATATTTTGCATCAACCTACCTGCCTGGAGAGCAGGTAGTATACATCCAATATAGCTCCATCCAGCTAGCTCCATCCAGTATAGCTCCAGAACTAGAAAAAATATAATTACACTGATGCACAGCTGTACCAGAGTTAAGTAGCCCTGAAAAGAAGATTGCATCTTAATTCAACCTGAGTGCTATCTTAACACAGGAAAATGCCTCTGGGATTTCAGACCATGTCTTTGCCATGGTGCCACACTATGTATGCAGTGTCACTGTTACAGGGAGACCACACCACACAACTATAGAACCTTCTAGTGGCTATGACAGATGAAAGTATGTTTTCCTGATTTCATTCAGGAAAAGAAATATGTAGGGGAGCTGAAATTCAATGTTTCCTGTTTTTTCAGAAAAGCTCTATTGATTAAGTGGATAAAGCAATGGAATACTATGTCCTAAACTTACAGAAGAAATATGCACATGCTTGATTTCTTTTCCAGTAGGAAAGTCATATAGGATGAATTGCAATATTTAGTTCAAGCCCACCAATAGCAAAATCAAGACTGTAGCTGTAGGTAATAAATTTGTGGTAATTCCTGGGAGAATATATCTGAGAATTAAAAGCAGAAATAGTGGTTTAACTGGAAGATGTCTGGATAAAACTATCACATTTTTCAAGAAATTTCAGCTTTCAATTTTTCCTAGTGTAACAGAACATAAAGATAACTCTAAACTTTAAAATGTGTCTCAATGTACTTAGAACAACTGCATTACTATACATAGTGTGAAATAATGTGAAATATTTACATGGGATATGAAATGCTGTTGCCAATAATATAGCTAATAACCACAACATGAGAGAAAATGGTCTTCTGGCATGTGAGGTTTTCTCAAATTTCTGTATTTTGTCATAGCCACAAAGCATAAGCTCAAAAGTAGGGCATAAGAAAAGAGTCAACTTCAGGGAATAGTAAACTTAAGTATTTTTTCCAGTAATGTTGAAAGGTTTTACTTTAATTTTGGTCATTTTCAGGTAAATTTTAATGGAATTTACATGTAAAAATGAGTAGTTTATATTTTCAAAATTACAGAAGGAAACAATACTAATAATTTCAAAGCCATCCTTTCAGCAATAATGCATGTATATATTTGTTTGCTTAATTTTATTTTATTTTATTTAAATTGTATCAAGACTTTACAGAAAGAAGTTTAGAATTTGAAGGATGAATGCTTTTCAACACTACTATCAATGTACTCTGATTATTTGAGGAAAAAGATGTGCTCTTTTTCTATTGCTAGCAGTAGAGCCAGTGAAGAGAGGAGGGAGAACAGGGGGATAAGGTGTCTGTCATTTTTGCCTTCTATGGGGGATTTTAATCTTTGAATAACATTGGGCATCAGCTGTAACATGTATGAATTAATCACCTTATTCATATAACTGTTTAATTTTATTATATCTCTAAAGGAAATTAAATGAATTTGACCTGTTTCAGCATTTACAGCTGTGTTCTTGAAGAAATTTTATTGTGAGTTTTAAAGTTCAAAAAGGCTGTCTTTTGTTTTGGGTATTTGGTTTGTTCTATTTGAAGACAGAGACAAGCAAATTCATCTGAAGGAAAGTTTTAAATTTGCCATTCTTTTATGAGTTCTGCAACCATTTTTTATATACTTGTATTTTTTCACCATGAGATGACAGGTTAGGTTTGGAAAGTAAACTCCTTTTTTTATGCTATTATTTCCAAAACAAAAAAGGGAAATGCAGTTGCATTTTATTTCTCTGTTTTGATGATAGTCTAGTGCAAAAAAACTATTTGGAATTGGAATCTCTGGTGTGACCAGCTCCGTACACAAATTAATGAAGAGAACAAAGAAGATATGAACTAATCTCACTTCTTAGCCTAGCATGCCATCATTGCTGAGATGATCCTATTTGTACTTATAATAAAACAGACAGTCAAATGCAAGTTCCTTAAAGGAAAATGAAACCTTCTCCATATTATTGTCTACCACTGTTAGCATTTTCTTAGCTTTCCTCCTTTCAGAACAGTCCGTGGTAAACTATCAGAAAATGAGTAAAGACAATGCCTAAATTTCATGCATACTTGCATAGACCAAAGACATTATCATTGTGGTACAGAATGGGATTGGAAAAATATGCAGCCCTTGGAAATGGATTAAATGCACATACATTTTGTAATGAGTGACTGTAATGAAAGTCAAATGAATTATAATAAAATATAGAGTTTTAAAAAAGAAAGCTACTCAATGCATAATGTTGCTAAGAAAACATTTAACAGTTTTTCACTGCACGCTATTGTCAAAGTAAATAACTACCAAAGACAAACTTATAAAGTGGTTTTAACTCTAATGTGATGCAGAAAGTCAGTCATTTAATTTGTTAATTAGTATTATGCCAGAAACTATCTATTCAATATGAAGCAAATATGTTTACAATCTTATCTGCCATCTGTTTAATAGATGGGAGAACACTTAGAGCTGGGATTCTCAAAGAGGGCTGTTGAAATTTTGCTCTACAATTAGTGGAGCAGATTTTTTAATTCTAAAGGAGTTTTTCATGCTCAGGGAGCACCTCTGTGAAGGAAACTACATTACGATACTGCTATTCAAGATTAGTGATTGCTTATAGCTGCTTCTGGCAGATGCTTCCAAAATGCAGAAATATATATTAAGATATATATTTTAAGATATATATTTTAAAAAAAGGAAAAAGAAAAAAAAATATCATTAGATCCAGAAGATTAAAGTAGGTTTTGTGAGGAGGTTTCTATGACCAATTTTCAATGTATGGGTCTGAGTACTTTCAGCAGTCTTCATATCTTTCTGTAATCAGCAATTTTGCAAGCTTTCTTACAAGGAAGCCCACAATTATGCAGTACACTAGCCATTAAAGTGAATTCTCAAGGTGCTTTTTAAACTGTGTATTAAGAACGGGTATTAAATCATTATTCGAGAGGTGGATGAAAATAAAAGCCTAGATAAGAGAGCATTCTTCCTAGGATTACAACTTCTTTCTTTGTCTTAATATATTTTAATTTTGAGAAATGCTATATTATTGCTCAATACTGACTAATATTATTGTTATAATATATTAGAAGATAAATTTAGCCCAGACAGAATAGTTTTTCTTTTCTGAAAATTAAAAATATTTTCATGTTTAGTTTTTAAAGATCAAAAATAAGAGTTTAGAAAAATATTAGCATTAACTTTTAACCATAGGTTTTGTAGCTTTTATAATTTTAACTTTAATGTTAATGATTTGACTGGACTGCCTTTTTAGATGTAATTTACTTTACTGAGTATGAATGAAACATCTATTTGACACCAAAGGTGAGAGACATGCTTTTAATGTAATGCTAAACTTATCATGATTCAAGGATTTTTATATCTCACAGCAACCTTGAAACCAGGCAAATTTTCCAAACACGTGTGAGATAAATGTAAATGATTTTCATAAGGAAGCTGAAAATTTTTACATTTCTTAGGATTTTTCAATTTATAAATGACTCTTTTTAAGTGCATAATATTTATATTTTTAAGTAAAAAATGGTTGCAGCTGCACAAATAAAATATGATGCTAACAATGTAGTAAAAAAAACCATTAAAATTTTCAGAGCAGAGACATGCTCCTTACCAGAATGGAGAATGTTTTCAAAAAGTCTTGAAAATTTTTTCTACTTTATTTTCAATAGAATTGATTTTGCTAACTTTCTTTACCTACCTACTGCAAGTGACAAACTTTCTGTGCAGGATTTATTTACACTCCCTTGTGTACATCTTATTTTCTGGAAACATTTGTGAGATTTTGCGCAGATAGGTGTCAACAGGTGAGATGGTGCCACAAAGAATGGTGAGGATTTTGTTGGATTACTGTCTTCTGTAGGACAGCAACACGTGAGGTTTGAGCCATGAGTCTCAGCTTTGCACACCCCACTGTTCCTCCTTACTGAAGAAGCACCGTGTAGAAATCTGTTTCTGTCAAATGGAAATATTTCTCCTGTTCATTTTCAGGCAGCAGGTAAGAGCATTTCCCTTAAAACTGATCTCTCCCTCACTTCCCCTGCCCCCTGAGATAGTAGCAATTAATTGCAGAGAAATTTGCAGCAGACCATCAGTTTCAAAAGGACATTCTGAATTTTAAAGCAATTATCAGTTTTTATGTTGCTGTTGTACAGAATTGTACAGAATTGACCTCTTAAGCTGCCTATCCTGAAGCAGCTTGAAGAAGGGGGAGAGGGAAAGCTTTTCTGAGCTCTGGGACCCCACTATGTAAACAACATCCTTTGTAGAATGCCCAGCTTACTCTCTTGACATTTTTTTTGTGATACCCCTATGCGACAAGAGAAGAATTGGGTGGGGAGATCCAGCCAGTTTAGTGTAACAGGATTTTGACCCTAGTGCTTCCACAGAGATGAATGTTTAACCCCAAGAATATCTGCAGCTGCTAAATATATGTATTTATAGAAAACGAAACAACAGCAACTGGTTAGGCCAGGAACTCATCATCTGTGATTTGGATGCAAAGACTTTAACATGCACACTCCATCCGTTCTACCTCTCCTCCTTTTCCCTTCTTCCCCCAAAATTAATTGCATTTCCAGCTAACAAGGTTTAGTTACAGAGGCACCTGACTCCTTCAAACCTTTTGGACACAATACAAAAGTCCAGTAGTAGACATTACAGGATTAAATCCATTGTAACATTCTAAAAATCAATTCATCTGTTCCTAATAGTGTTTCAATAGTATCCTAGTAACCTTTTCTGTGAAGCTTCATATGGTCTGTATTTGCAAACACTATTAAAAAAGGCCTTCTTGCTTTCAGAAAAAAAAAAGCTAAATCTCTTCACTGAGCTGCTGGAGAGGTGCAGACTCCAATGTGGGCAAGTGTATTTGCCAACATGCCATATGGGAGCCATGGTTGGGACTTTTTTTTTTCTAGAATAATTAAATGTTGATGGCAGAGTTCAAATGGATCATTAAAATTCAAAAGTGTAAGAAACAGATTTTTTCTTATGTTGCTGAACGCTCCAGAGGGCTGAATAGCTAGCAGAAGTGAGGCAGGCTGCAGCAGTGATCAGCGTGTGCTGTGATGGTACTAATTTGATCATAATATAGTCATCTCTGAAGATTACAGCTATTCAATTAAATATTCTAATTAACCTGAAGTATTAGGCAAATGATACTAATTACAAATATTCTCCTGAGATTCACAGCAATGAAAATCCCACTTGCAACTGATACTTCTAGCCAATGTTTCGTAACACAATGTCCTATATCATAGGCTTTCAGAATATTAAAATGCAGTTAATTTGCCTAAACCTCATTTGTTTAATGGCATTAGCATTTTGTTTGAAATTGTAATAAACGTACATCCCGCTTTCAAGTAAAATTTAAAATGAGTGTACTCTTGGGGTAACTTAAGATTCCTGTTTACAGACCTAGCACTTTATTCAGTAAGCGGAACAGTTTGAGCTTAACTTTCAGCCATTAAACATATTGAAATTGTTTAAAAATGCTAATAATTTGTCTTTTCAAATAAGAAAAAAAAAAGGATATTTTGCAGTAAAATTTCATGATGTTACCCATGTGACCAGTTTCCTACTGTGAGGGCCCCAATGCTTGAACTTGCCTTGTAGTTTTTTAGTAGAATGTTTGTCTTTTGTAGATTGTTGGTTTCTGTTTGCTTTTTTAACTCCCTCTCCAGACAAAGCCACAGGGACCTTATTTTTTCATTTGCTGCCCTTCTCTCTATACTCCCTTTCACACTGGATGTGGACTCCAGGTTGGGGGTGCTGTGGCTTTTGGGGGCTCTGATTCCTGCATGGTGCCCCTGCACACCTTGCACTCGAGTGCTCTTCTCAAGTCATTTTTCAGGGACAGCTCAGCTACTTTACCTGTTACTGCACTGAGAACATGACCTGGTTGTCTGCATGAATTAGGTAGAATGTTGCTTGGAAAATAGAGCACAAGGTAGATCTCTTGGCTACAAAACCCCCACACACAAAACCCCCAAAAAATCCCAAGCAAACAAACAACAAAAAACAAAACACCAAAAAAAAAAAAAACCACTCGGGGCTCCTGACCACCTTCTGTGGTGAGTTTTGTTTGTTTATTTGTTTTGTCATGGCATGAATGGGGGAGACAGGCATTACCCACCAGTGTAAGTGGCTACTTGAAAAATAATCAGTCTGTAGCAGTTATAGAAACAGAACAGACAGCAGGTTTCAAGTGCTTTTTATGAGCCTCTTTTGTGCCCATCACCTTGTTAGAAGGCTAAAGGAAAGGGAATGTTTCTGGCTTTCCACATATTGCCTGTTGATATGCATATTGCCTTTCAAGTAAAGAGATCCCAAAAAAAATGCTT
This sequence comes from Molothrus aeneus, assembly GCF_037042795.1. Taxonomy (NCBI): domain Eukaryota; kingdom Metazoa; phylum Chordata; class Aves; order Passeriformes; family Icteridae; genus Molothrus; species Molothrus aeneus. Next base: position 60,158,873 of record NC_089646.1, read on the forward strand.
CCTAGTTTCAGTGTTAGATGATATTATGATATTATTAATAATACTGTTGCAAAGATTTTTAGAAGTTTAACTGATATGACCAAAGTCTTCCTGTGATTATATTCCCCTTCCTCAGATCCTAATGTACTTGTCTGAAAGAGAATAAAAATGTTAATCCTCTACCTGGTACCTCAGCCTGTGAGGAATAAAAGCAAATGAACAAAAAGATTTTCAGAATTTCAGGTTTTTCAGAATCACGCTATCGAACTACAGCAGTGCAAACAAAGCTAAAGCAATTTTACAGTATGAGTGACTGTAATTTTTATTTTGCAATTGACTAAATCATAGTTCAGTCTTTGTACTGGAAACACTGGAAGAATTTGCAGCCCAGCAGACCTTTCCATGACAGTTTCCAAAATACAAAGAAATGCAAGTACTACTTCTCTCCAGATCTCAAAAAATTTAGAACAATTTGCATTTGAAACACAGTGGAATCATTGGAACTAAACTTGTAGAAGAGGGAGACTGCAGAGATGGCATCATGCTGCCATATGACCCTTCACAGAGCAGGAAGGAGGCACAAGGGAGCACGTAGTGAACTTGGGATAAAAGAAAATCCTGGGCAGACTGTGTGCAGTCCTTGAGAGACACGGAAGGACTGCCGGTTTTGTTTGGTTGCTCAATTTTGAGGCTTTTGTTTGCTTGCTTTTAACCCTTACATAGCTGTTTTCCCTTTCATGCTGTTAGAGCTTGTTGAAATGATTAAATTCCCCTTTTTCTTTACAGAATTAATTGAGGGTTTATAACACCTTATTCGGTCTTGGAATCAGCTGATAGCTTGCAACTCTCCTTAAGTCAAGCACATACATTAGTATGAACTTTGATTTTGGAAGAGGATATAAATGCATTTAATCATTTTTTATTAACTTAGATCCATATAGCAGAAATCTCTGTTTAGAAGCGTGCTTTTACTAGATTGAGCTTAAGAAAGTTTTGGACAAGCATGCAGAGGTGTAAAAAGAACAGAGAAGATCCAAGTAGAGTTCTATGCTTTCATCTGCTCCCTTTTTTGTTGTGTGCTGTGGAGGACTGGACACATCCACTGACATGGAGCAGCAGCAGAGGGAAGGGTGTGGCTCTCAGGTGAAGCATGGCACAGCACGTACAGCTGACTCCTCTCACTGAGCCTGCTCAAACAGGACAGGGAATCGAAAATGAGGGGCCAGCTCAGAGATCGCAGGAAAGGTGTTTTCCTGGTCCAGATTCCCATTTTGGCTATTAATCTCAGTCCTCATTTAAATTCACAGTAAAACTGTGAGGTGAGCAAAGCCAAACAAGCAAACACAAGGCAACCACCAAGGGAAAGCTGAGGATAAAAAACAAAAAAAAAGAAACAACTGAGGAAAGAAGCAGCAAAAATGGGGAAGGAGGGAGTGGAGCTGTAGAGTGTGCATGTATATCTCATCCAAAGTCCTGGAGGAACTGGCTGCAGCTCTCTAGAGAATCATTGAATTGCTATGAAGAAATAAGCATATTCCATTTCTGTCTCAGCCCCTGAACAAAGTGATTATGAATAAAATACTGTAAACATATATGCCATAAAGGATAATATGTTCACATTTATGTGTAGTGTAAGTGAGCAAAATGACACAGTCTTTATTTATGTGGGGAGTTAATGTAGTGATCTATAGGTACAACCTGGTAGGGCAGTGAATCTACTAGAGTGATTTACTTTTATAAAGGAAATGAATACACTGATGTAATAAAATTGTCATGTACTGCATTGATCTCCTTGTTACAGAGTAAGTGAGGAGGAACCAAAATTTATATGAAATAAATATAAGGGAATAATAACTGAACAAGGGTTAATATGACAGAATAAGGAAATATTTACAAAGAAAATAAATACAATGAAATGATACAGCTTCATGAGGGAAGGACATTAAAAGGAAGCATTTCCACACCTACAGAACCAAGAAGCTTGGTAGGTCATGCTTTGTAAAGTAGGGAACATGGAGCAGTGCAGGAAGTAAAAGGGCAGGAAACATAATTATATTATTAATTTTTGCTGACTGCAAATAGCAAAAGCTATACATAGCAAAGATATGCCTATCTGCTGAGCCTGGAAAAGAAATGACAAGGATATGAAAATCGAAAGCTTGCCCAACATGAAGCAAGCTCAGGCTGCTCAGTGGAACCTGCTGGGCATTTGGGCTATCACTAGTAAAGGTCATCAGAGCAATTTCCTCAGTCCAGCTGGTGCAGATTCTGGGGTTTGCCTGCCCCAAATCATCCACTGGATAATCAAAACCAAATATCTACTATGGAAATGGATGGGTGATGATAGTTATAATGAAGACAGGATATAAAACTGAATGAAATGGAGAGTAAGGAATGAGCCAATCTGGGAACTTGGAGGTTTTCTGCATGTAGCCAAGGGACTGCTTAAATCAGTGACCTGGATGATTGGGCCTTATTATCAGACTGGCTTTATATTAAGTCGGTCTATAATCAGTCTATAGCAGTATCTAAGGTAAACAATACCATAAAAGTAAAAGCCCGTTCTATACAAAAGCTTGAGTTCTTGGTTTGACGCAGCGATTACCTGTGTGGGAGGGATGTAGATATTGTGGCCTGTACTATGCTGAAGCTTGAGCCATTGGATATAGTGGTCTGCCTTAGTCTTAGGTCAAATCCAGTCCTTTCTTTGTTCCAGTCAGACGAGATGGAGAAAGGGGGTAAAATATATGAAAAAAAAGAGATCTCTGCTTCTGAAACACTCATCCCTGCCTTCATTCTTTACCCCATCAGATGCCTTTCTAAGGAAGTGAGTGAGGGTAGTCCCCAAATGCCCTCATCCTTGTTAGTTCCGGTTGTGTTGACCCAAAACAGGATAAAGAAATAAGCAACATGCTATTTTCCATATTCTGGGTAAGAAAGCTCATAAACAGCAGGACCAAGCAAGGGCAGGTTTTGATGCATGTACCCCACAGACTCACTCCAGTAATGGACATGGAGAAGTCTTCAAAAAGTCTTTAATCTTGACCCATAAACTCTCTGTTGTCTTCCATCCCCAGAGAAAGCTCCACACACTCCAGCAGCTCTCTCACCTAAAGGAAGATTCCTTCTCCTCATAAAATAGTTTGGGTTGGAAGGGACCTTAAAGCTCATCTAATTCCAACCCCCTTGCCATGAGCAGGGAAACTTTCCACTAGACGATGCTGCTCAAAGGCTGACCCACCCACCCTGGCCTTCCCATCTTCCCATCCTGAATCCTGTCCTTCCTGAGAAAAGGAGGATGCCCCCCACTATGACACTTCAGTCATGGGAGCCAACCCAGCACCTCTCTGTGATTCCCAGAGGATCACTGCACTGCCACTGCACAAATTCATAGTGTTTATTTCCACTAGTATACAGTTTACATTAGTATACAGTTTTCCTCTTCAGAATTCAGATACAAAGGAGACATAGAAGATAGCTAGAGGATGCTTGATGTAAATAGGTAGTCTAAATAAAGGAGTGACAATCAGCATAGAAATTGCAATTTATTGCAACTACGTGCTTTTAAAGTAAAATGCTACAAAGCATGGGAATGGATTTCACTAAATGGAAAGCTCTAAAATTACATACCTTTGTAAGAAGCCATACTAAAATAGTTAATCCTTCTACCCCACCCTAAATCTAAATCTTAACCTTTTGTGTCTTCTTGAGGACATCTGTGTTATGCTATGAGTAAATAAGTGAGACCTTTCCTTGTTCTGTAAATTCAGTATGATTTAGTGCTTTGAAATACTGTATTACTGTAATATGAATAAATGCAATTGTTCAGAGGGGCAAACCTAGAAAGCTGTGCAACACACATTATTGGCAGTGTTTAATTCTCACCAAAAAAATCAAAGGTTAACTAGTCCTTTCTCTTGGCATTGCAGCCTGCACAGAGCAACAAAGCAATGGAAAGAATTTCCTGGGGCATTGAGTCAAGTTTGTACACATCCATGGGAAAGCATTTCATAAATCCTGTTTATTCAGATGAAGGTTTTATATGTGTATGCCCTGGGTGTATTGCATGCCCTGCTCCTGCTGGAAGGCTGTTGGGGAACAGTGACCCAGAGCATCTTCAGTAGTTGTCAGAGACTGATCCGGATTGCACATCTGAGATGACAATTTGGATTTAGATATCAGGCAAGTTCTAGCAGGTTCTTAACCCAGGGGATCCAAAGCCACAATGAGCCCTTTGGTAAATTCTGGATTCTGTTTCAAACCCCTTTCCTAAATTTTGGAGCAGCCCAAAGTGGGATTATGGGCAGCCACCCATCTCTTAATAAATGCAGGCTTAGATGAGTGTTTTGTGGAATAGTTTCATTGTGGTGTTAGGAGGGATTGCTTGTCAAGAGATTGAATCTTTAAAAAGAAATGAAGCTAGTGGAAAAATCAGGCAGTCTTGATAGCTTTACTTGATTCTTTAGCATGTAAAATGTTAATAGAAACCACTCTGCAAAGCATCTTATCCTTTATCTAGAAATAGCTGCAGCTTTATCAATTTTATTTTCAACTTTTTTATAAATTTACCTAAAATTCCTAAATCCCCTTTTTCAAATCATAACTTTCTCTCTCTGATGTCACTCCAGTGACCATCAGGAGTTACTATCATAACTTTGGTTCCTAGAATGGTAGTGTTTTGCCAAGCAGGCCAGCCAAATTGTTGCCTCTGATGATTTTTGGCAGTGAGTTATCAGTCTGTAGGGTCACAAAACTAGTGCATGCATAACTAAATTTGTCTCAGGGAAAAATACAACATTCAAATAACACTTTTAATCCACATATCATGAATTTTTAATATTATCACACTGCTTGCAGCTTCCAGACACCTGCTACAGCCAGAAATTCAGGGAATTTTACCCAAAGTGAACTAGACCTCTATATCACCTCATTTTAGTACTAACATATGTCCTCTTAAAATGTTTGTATGTGATTCATAAAGAGTATATTCATTCCATTGTGCATACAGGAACATATGAATTTTGGTCCTCATATAAATAAGTTGCATATGTGTGAATATTTAGCTATGTACCTCCATCACAGTAATTTAAGGCTATGTGACTTTTTTCTAGAAAAGCAAACCTTATAAACAGTCTATTACCAATCTGGATGCTCACATCTAGCAGAGGGCCTGCAATTATTCAACTATTTTGAAAACAACCCCCTGTCCTCTAAAATAACAACTGTGCAACCGATGTAAGGAAAATAATTCTACTCAGAATAAAATCAGTATGAAATCAGGCAAGTGTGAATGCCTGCAAAGTAACTATTTTGTTACGTCTTTTTATGACATAATTATATTGATCTGAAAGACACTCATCCAGAACCACAACCTTTTCTACCCAAAGAAAAAACCTGTATAATCTTTTCAATCACTTGATATTCATGGTCTTACTCAAAGGTCTCTGAATATGTCATGTGTGTAATACCAATGCAAAATTTGGCACTATAGTCACTACCAGCAATATGTTTCAATAAGGTAATTTTCTTGCTGCCTAAGAACATCAGCAGGGTGCAATCCTGAACAAAAACAGACTATGACATCTTATTCAAGCATACCTCTGGAGGACAAAACTATACTTTATTAAAGGAAAATGGGATTTCAGGATTGTTTTGACAAGCGGTAAAAGCATGTACCTCACTTTACATACAGTAGAGAGTTTGAAATTCAAAGTGCTTGTGTAGCCATCGTTAAGTAAAGGCTGGAAGAAAAATATTGCCATTGTAACTGGGTTATGCAAGTATACAAATGAAGCTTTGCAATCTATATTGTGTGGATTTTTGTATTGGGCTACATGATATGAAACTAAGATGTAAAATACAGTTTTCCTTCTTTATCTCTAAAAATATTTCTTTATTTCTTATTATTTCTTTTATTTGTACTTAAGAAGGAAGTCCACATGTTTATTATTTGAATAATTAGCATGCATATCCTTTTTTAATATCAGATATGAGCATTCATTTTCCCCAAGCATATTCAGTTTTCTCTTTTGTTTTTAAATTTTGCATTAAAATCTTCCTTTTTCTGTGTTCCCCACCACTTCCAGAAGTTTTTATTAAAGGGAGGGGAAAGAGTCCAAATGATGCTTTCTAAAAACCCCCTAAATTTAATTATAAAGTATATACATTTTTAGTGTTGGATTCTGTCTAGAATATTAAGATACCAGGTCAGATACTGAATAGTGCTGAACACATTTTCTGTGAGATACTAAGCACATGGTGGTGAGAGATGATAAAATAATAGATTTTTGACATTGATTTCAATACGAATAGAATCACTCCTTAGGACCATCTGCCTTCCTCTAGGGTCATGTTTATGTTTACACTTTTAAATGGTTGGTGACCATGTGTAAAATCTGTTCCTGAACTCGAAAAACACTGATATAGTGCTTTGTGCATTAGAAACATATTGATATGGAGAGCATGAATTGAGCAGTTTGGCAAGATTGCAAGCTAAGAGGAAGCTGTGCCATTATAGCTCTATGTGAATACATCCAAAAAAAAAAAAAAAAGTCACTGCTACTCCCTAACATTTGTACCGTAAATTACCACCAGATTTGTTGTCATTTGTTTATCTGAAAACAGATTTATGCTCTGTTATTTGAAATCTGTAATGTTTTGTTGCCCAAAAGTGAGCACATTCAGAATAGTCTGCAAGATGACAACCACGTCTCCTGGTAATGCACTGTTAGAGTGGATGTAGTATAAGACTGAGCATACTTAATGTACATAGTGCCAAGGTTATTTGGAAGATTTTAGCCTAATTTATTTGACTAATAACACTATTAAGCAGCTAATAGGGTGATTTTAACCAAACTGAAATCTTCAAGTTATACAGCTTACCTCAATTATCACCTCTGTCAGATGAGAAATTATTGATGGCTGCTTTGGACTAATCTCCTTGAAATCCATACTACACTTTATTACTGCTGTTTCTACATATTCAAAATGTCCATCACTGCAAAGGGAAAATGTCATCAGCAAACTGGAGGCTTGACAGCAGGACTGAAAGGATGCATGCTAAAAGAAATTACAGTGATGGATACTTCAGCATAGTTGTGGCTGTTGAGGTGAGTGATGTTGGACCAAGAGTAGTTTGTAAACTGATTTATTTTTATTTTCTTTCCTTCAAAAGAAGCACTTTTTAATTTTTTTTTTTTTAAGATGCTAAACTCAGCTGTAATTTTTTTTTTCACTTGTACCTCCTTCCCTAAGAAAATTAGAAGACTATTTATGGATAGACTGCTGGAGAAGAGAAAATAGAATGAGTATTTTTACTCTTTGGAATTACATAAAACCTTTGCAGACACATCTTTACTGACCATGTTTGGGTAGCTAAAGCCAGCAGGTTTGCTAAAGGCAATTTACTGACAGAAATGTATTGATTTATTATTTAGGGTTTTTCCATATCAAATTGCATTGTCATTTTATTTTTCTGCTTTCACCAATGGTCATTCCACTAGACTCTTGTACATGACTCCCTCCACAAGACTAAAAGACACAGTAAATTCACAGCCAGGTACTAAAGAAAATGTATAGGAAAAATGTCACATCCTCATTGTCTCTGTGCTTTTTATCCATCCGTGACCTCCCATCCAGGCTCACCTGGTACCTGTCTTTTAGTGTGGTGTCTTCCTCTTCATATCAGTAACCAAACTATTTAGTAATCTTTTTCTAGCCAAATTCGGGCATTCTGCAGTATAGTTTCATGATTCTCACAAATATTTGACTGGCATGTTTGAATTATGTACTGGGGAAGTGAATTGGGAAGGCTCTCAAAATTATCAAATGACAGAAATTAGCACTTGAAAAAAAATATATACATAGATGCATATATACAGTGTCTGGTGTCTTATATATGACTAAAATATATTTTTCTATGACAAACATAGCTGTATTTAACTGCATACTTAAACATTGTGGAGGAAATAATTGTTTTGACCTCTAACAATGAACAATACCTGTGTTGAAATGTAAAGATTTAAACCCTTGACATTTCTGTATTTGAAATAATGAAACTAAAGAGGTCACTGTACATTCATATAAATGTGTGGACTAATATAACGTTATTTTCACCTATCTTTTAATATTGACCTATCTTGTACAGTTTATAGCAACCCTTTTATTGCATAAATGTCCAAAAGGAGGAATAAACAACCAAAACAGGCAAACCTTCTGCAGAATAATAATGAAAATCTTTTTTATGGTTTTTGAAAGAGCACAGCACCCATATATGGATGGTAATGAAAAAGTATTTGTAGAGTAGAAGGTGCACACACATGATAGGGTGGGAAATGGGTAAGGAAATACACACCATATTTTTCCAGCCACCAAGAGTTTAGCAGTCTTACCATTTTCAATTATCAAAACATTGAATCCCATATTTCTGTGTGTCCACTTAATGCAGTAAGCAATTTAAATATAAAGCAAAATCTCACTTAATATGATAAGTTAAAAATGCAAATTTTATTTTGCTATTTTAAGCCCCAAAATTTAAGGCCCAGTTATGCCTGTGAAGGGGAGGAGGTAGGTAGGGAAAGGAGAGGAGAAACAAGTATGCCAAAAAACAGAAGGCTAAAGCAAAGTTCACTAAGAGGTATGAACAGAGTAGCAGCAGCGAACTAGAAGTTAGAAACAGTGAAAAAGCTGTGCAGGACTGAGCAGATAAGGGTTAGACTTGAGGAAGAGGAGAGCTAGCAGAGGTTATTCTCAGCTCTATGAATTCACTCCTGTGTGATTCCTGTCATGTTCTGAGTAGAGGAGTACCACTGCAGCAAAACAAATTCATGAAGCATCAACAATTCTGCCTCCAGCTGAAAAAATAAAATAATCTGCATTATCTGGATAACCTCTCAGGCTGAAACAAAGGAAATCTGTGAAGTCTACAAGTTTATTCATTATGTGTGAAGCTAAATGTTTACTTCAGTCTTTCAAGGCCAGGGTTTATTGGAGGATATATACTTGCAATATGTTGACAAATATCTAAAGAAACACCTGTATAAGTATATAATCAGAAAATTTGGAAAACTTACAATCCATTTAAAATTTTTTTGCATATTATCCTTCTCTCCCAGCTCTCAGAAATTCTAACAAAACAGAATTTTTCATGTCAACTTAATCCTGAGGTATTGCATAGTACTTCTTATGGACTGTAGGAAAACCAGGTCTTGTTAGAGGAATAATCCTGAAGTGTATGATATGGTGCAATAATGTTGCTCAGGGACTCTGAGTACAATGATAATATAGCCAAAACATTTATACAATGAAAGATGGCCTAATGTTAAACTCCAGATTTTTATTTAGGCTATGTCCTGCCGAGTCACACTCTTAGGAGGATCCCTACTTCTGCTTGGGATAAATAAGGCACATTACTTTTTCTAAGGCCTTAGAGGACAATTTCTAGAAGGAAAATCTTTGATTTTGAGTAATCAAAAATAAATATTAAAAAATGCAAGCACTGTGAAAAGATTAATGTGGTCACCAACTAGAGTGTTATGCTGGTGGAAAGGCAAAAGCTCAGCCTAACTCACATATGGAAAATAGCTTGGAGATGAAAGCAAACCTGTGTGGTCCAAGCTGTCTTTAAGCTACTTTATGTAGAAATCTCATAGCTCTCACATATTTAATACAGCTCCACAAGGATTGTATTATAGGCTCCAAGAGATTCAGATAATTAAGAGCCTTTGTTTACAGCAGGCATGCAGGGGATTGCATTCCACCAGAACCTACCAAAACACAAGGATTTCCAAACTTGGGAGAAATCTCAACTCCTTTAATTTAGGCATTGCTTTCTCCCATTGATGTCAAAAGCTTAGTTTTATTGTTGTTAGTTATTTCAAGCATAGTTAAAATTTCCTTGTGACATTTGATGCAATTGTCCTTTCTGAATTGACTATTTCCACCCAATTAGTTCTTGTCTCTAATTAGAAGCCAAATAATAGACCACTCTTATAACCCAAGGCTGAAAGGGAAGTCATACTCATACCACATGCATACTTCCCACCTAATTCTTACATTCAGTTTTTCTCAAGGTTTTTGATAATACTTTTCACTCTCAAATTTGTGAATGGGATTTGGAACAAATAATCTTGTTTGGTTCATATTTTCATCTCAATTTTTTAAATTCTGTGTTTCAGAAATCCAGAGAAGGCTGAGATAAGTATCCCAGCTTTTGAATGTTCACCCAAAGGAATCAAAATATAAAATGGTGGCTATTACTGGGAAGTGTGCTTCTATACAAATTCTATTCTCTGAGAATAGCTGTAGTTGTATCACTCTCGTATGACAGAAGCACCAGGTGGCATAGTGGAAGGAATTACTTGACCTGCTGATTCTTAATTTTATGGCTTTATTTCAGATATATAGAATATATATATTCTGATGTATGTGTATCTTCTTTCTTATGCATCTCAGTCCAAAAATACCCTTTATGCTGCATACTGACAAAACAGTCAGGGAAAAAGTAACCTGCCTAAAAAAAGGATAAATAAAAGAGGCAAGAAGTTGCTCAGTAAAAAGATGTCCTTGGAGTTGCCTAAAGATAAATTAAAATTAATAACTTGTAATGCAGATCACTGTGTGTCTTTGGTGAAAACCCTGTTGTTGGTGGTGACATCAGAACAGTTACTCCTTTACTTTACCAGGCTAAATGAACCAAATATTTTTGTTTCTGCTTTTTGCTTGACTTTTCATATTTTCATTTCCATACCCATCCTTCATATGTTTTATTGGCAATCAGCAGAAGACACCAAAGCCTTAGCAACAAGGTCTTCTGATGTACAAACAAAATGCATTTAATTTGACTCAGCGTATTACAAGCATTATAATCCCTCTTCTGATTTCAACATGATCGACTAATCTCATCTGCTCAGAGGGATAAGCCTTGTCTCAGCCATGATGACAGGCTTAAAGAATGATAAAAATTAGGGCATTCTCACAGATTATATACTGTAACAACAGATAAGGCTTATGAATAAAGAATTGACTACAGGTGGTTATTTGTAGAAATGTACTAGATTAAGGGGTTAATGTTAGAGAAGTACAATGTCATTTGTAGTTAAATCATAGATACACACAAGTGTGGGAAAATCTTTCTCGCCTGTGTAAACATCAGGGGAGATGAAGCAAATTTCATAGCTCGTTTCACAAGCAGTCAGAATGAGCAAGTACGTTCTCAAAAAGGGATAACCCTAATTTGCACTCTAGAAGTTCAGTTTGATAACTGCTTGTCTTGAGAAAAACAGAGAGACAAAAGAAATCTCCGGAGGCAAGATGACAAGAGAAGTATTACTGTGATTTTTGTAACTGTCTTGAATGCTTCAGCTTAGTCCCAGGTAAATTTAGTGCTTATGATTCTTCTGTTTGGACTTGTAAAGAACATATGGTACAGCAATAATGGAAGAAGTACGTGAGGCAAGGGGTAAGCTCCCTGACCGTTGAGCAAGACCGCTAGATACACACATCTTACCAGCAAATGCTAGCCTTGGGTGATTAAATCTCAGTGCATTGCTGTGAAAAAGTAATGAAACCCATATAGTAACAATGCAGGAAATGCAATTACATGCCATCTGCATGCTAGACAAACATTCAATCTTCCTGGGAAAAAAAAATCTTGAAACAAACCTGACATGCTTCTTCAATCTGTTAAGCTTAAGTAAACGAAAGAACAATATAAGCAACCATTGTTTTTCTAACACTTTTTATCTTTTGAAAAGCACTTCCTGTATGTCATTAATATCATGTGATGTGAACTGATCTGCAGACACTTAACAGAAACATCTGTGAAGCAAAGGATTATGTTATCACAATGTGACACACATTACTTCAAATAATTACTTTATTAATATTAATAAACTATATAGCAAAACTAACTATGTAATTAGACACCATACATATAAAATATAGGGAAAATAATTATTATCTCTCCCTTTCTTAATTATTGTTACTTACCATGTATTCTATTCTTTTTCTTAACCTTGTAAATAAACAAACAAACAAAAGATCTTGCTTCTGGCCTTCACTATACTTAATTGATAAGTAGTTATTTAATTTTTTGAAATTTTTTTCCCTCTTCAGTCTAAATACCTTGAGAAAGAAGAGTCATATTTATGTGATGGCAGAAAAATTAATTTTTCTATTCAGTCATTGCTGAAATTAATGGATGGCTACAATCCTGGACACATATTGTTTTACAGAGTTAATAATCAGAATATTTTAAAGCAACAAATTAATGAATAAGACTGAATTAGTTCTCAGAATGAAGCACCAAGGAAACAAACCTTGCAAAATAACAAAGATAATACAAATTTACAAGAATATTGTTTCACGCCTGTAATCTACTATGAGTAGATTTAGAGATGGGGGCTGGCATTATTAAGAGTTTAAGTTTAAACCACTTGAACTTAATGCAAACTGAATGAGCAAGCTGGAGAGACCAAATATCCGTTTTGTTTCCATAGGAACTCCTCCCACAGAAATCTGCCACCAAATGCTCGTTGGCAAGCAGAAATGCTCCCAAGGAGCATGTCTGGCAGCACACACACCCGGTGTTCCCCTGTTGCTACCTTTTCTCTCATCAGCAGGCATGTGCAAACCAGCCTGTGAACAGCCCTGGAGAAGAGATGCCCCAGACAGCAACAGACACGTCAGCTCAACCAAGTAGGTGTGCCTCTTATCCAGAGTAATTGGTATGTACTGCTGGGAATGTGCTTCCCAGCAATCATCCTACTTAAAATGTGCACGTTGTCTTTCTAGGATGCCAATTAAGTTCATCCTTCTGCAGTCACTGACATTAGATGAAACCTTATGGTTTAGACAAACATTAGAACTGCATAAACCAGAAACAGCATGACAAGTCTGACATTTTCCTGGCTCCTCTGGCATTGCATCGCTGTGCCATGATACAAAGCCATGATGCAGCTACTTTGCTAAAGGACGTCTTTGCTAAGTGTCATGTATATTGACACTACATGAACAATGCAGTCTTCTGATCTGGAAATACATGTAAGGACTTTTTAAAAAAATAATGATAAAAATGCCATGAAAAAAGGGAATTGAGGCTGCATATTGATGATAATACTGTAAGGAAAGTTTTTAGAAAATACCATAATGGTTTTATAAGTTAAACTCACCCATGAGCAGAGAGTTCATGTAACTAGGTGAGAGCATGATGCTAGAAGCAGTATGATAATGAACATCAAGTATTAAAGAAGTAAAAAATCAAAATCATCATTTTCAAAGAAAGATTGGAAGAACTTGACAAAATCTGGAGTCTGATAAAAAAACAAGTGAGGAGCATCAGTATAGTTTTAATATAGTTTTGGTTAAATGGATTAAAAATCTGTGGTTGAAAGTGTATCACCTGTAGTTCATCAGTAACATCTGTTTCTGCTAGCTCTGGTATATGAAACTCTTGCAACCTAGCAATTGCAAAAGAAAACAATGAGTCTTAAAGTAAGTGCTAAGGACTAGTTTATAACAGAGGTGACAGTCCCAGGCAGCTGCTGCTTCTAGTGCTCTGTCAGAAATTTTGTAGGTGTGCCTGCTTTTTGACTCGTGGATTGAGAGCAGCCCCTGGAAGCTGAAGGATTGCAAATACAGTAATGTCTTGGGGCCTTATCTCTGGATCTAAGGGAGAATGGAAAGCACAGCAGCTCTTTAGACAGCAGAGGTTCGTTTAATACACTTCTGTTCACATGGATTACTGAGATCTTTCTCCAGCTGTGTATATTTATACTGTACTGGCAGACACAGCAGGTAGGAATTTTTGGGGAGGAGGAGATCTGATCCTGCCACCTTTCCTCTAGCTGTATCTGCTACATCTGCTCCAAGAAGATTTAGATAACTGAGAGCTTTGCACTTAAAACCTTTAATATACTAGTGACCTTTTGTGAAAATGACCTTACAGTTTTCAGGAATGTGCCAGCAATTCAAATCACATCACAACTTAGGAAACGTTGTAACTTTGCCAAAAATCTTATGAAAAACCGGATCTGTATAAATATGACCATATACAGAAAACACATTCTACAGAAACACATTTGATTATTGCTTACCTCAAAAATACTCTACGACTCCTACTAGACTACAAATTTTGAATTCAGCTCAAAATTAAAGTAATTTTTCCCTTTTTCCAATCATTGCAGAATGGAAGGTTGAAACTGAGATTTTCTTTCTCCATGCCACTACATCTTATAAATGCAGCACAAAGGAAGGGACTAACACAACTGTGAATGTGCAGGAGGTAAATCTAGCTATTTTAGTTTCCTATAACTGCTTTGACTAGTTAAATCTCAAAAGAAGCTATATAAAGTTGGGCATTTTTCAGTAAACAAATAAAGACTTGAAAGTAAGGTGCAAGACACTTACATAGTCAGAATGCTACAAGCAACTGCAATGTAAATTCCAAGTCACCTGAAAGCAACTGCATCTTTAGCAGGAAAATTTTTTTAAGTCCTCCCCTGATCTGTCTTTCCAGTTGCAGCTAACACCAGGCAAGCATCACATGGATGTCACATACAGAGTAAAGGAACATCTGAAATGTGCATTAGCTCACTGAAATCTCCAGTGAAACCTAGGCCTAAATATCAGCTACTTCTATGTCTTGCTGCTCTTTCAAGTTTGAAAATAAGTCATTCCCCGTCTTCCAAGATCTCGCCACAAAGCATCAAACTTCTTGTGTAAAGAGAAGATGGCTTGTTATATATCTGAAATTTTTATTCAAGCCCTAAAGACTTTTGTTGAGGGTATAAAATAAGTAAGCATGTCTGTGGGGAATCATCATCAGTTTGTGGCAGGCAAGAAATTCCAAAAATGTTTAGTCTGTGCTCCTGAAGAAAAGGTTGTATTTCCTTTTTCAGTGCCCATAATCTTTTTAGAACCTTTTCTTTATTGAGCCCATAAACACCACAGTGAAGCTGCAAATCATCATAGTCTGCAGAAACTCCATCAAGGAAGCTGCAGAATAAATGATGCTGAAAAGTTGATGTTCACAACAATAGGCAGTTGACTAGCCTCATGGTAGCATGCGTGACATCTGAGGTACTCAAAATAATGCAGAGGACTATATCATGGGTGACATGGTGTCAGTATGACATGGTCAATGCACAGGACCAAGATTCTGGAATCTTGAACTTATTCAAGTTCCCTTACCACTGTTCTTCACTAGTGTGGTTTTGTTGATACTATCTTCTAATTATGCAAGAGCTTTCAAAATGTCTTGTTGACAAAGTCAGTGGCTTTTCTGATTTTTGACTGAAGTTGTCAAGTTTGAAGAAGCCAAATATGAAACTGTATTATAAAGTGGAAATCTTTAGGAAATTAAGCAAAGAAGTGAGAATGATCGTAACAGGAACAGTCTTGGTCTCCACTTTGCTAATAATTTATTTGCCATACATAATTTCAATGTTTTAACCTTTGAATGATAGAATTACAAGCAAAATTGGCTTTTTTCAGATTCATTGGGTGCTTTGGTGTTTATATATCCTTTGTGCAATCTGGTGTTACTTTGAGGATATACTCCATTTTCATTTCAGAGACTGCAAACATCTTTGCAGTCTATTATGCTGGTCAATAACCATAAGAAGCTGCTAGAATTATTCATCTACCTATTTTGAATATAATTTTTTTAATCAAAGATTTAATACCTTTTTATTATAGGTAGACTGAAACAGATAAAAGTGTGATACTATAAAATAGATGTAAATTATATCAGCAAATATAGATTTGTTTTATGAAGAGAAAAACTTTTTTGGAATTTAATATTTACAATTTCTAAGTGAACTGATTTTAAATGTTACCTCTAAACTTCCCAAATTAAATTCGGGATATTCAAGGAGCTTAAGTGCCTAATTTCTATTAATATCTCACAATTGATTGACACCTCAATTTCTAGCTTTCTTAGCATCAATTATTATTAAGTTTTCTTATTATTCTTAGAATGAACCATGAAAACCACAAACAGCCTTTATTTTCATCCATTTTTTTGTATTTTATGACCATTTGATTTTATATTACTGAAATAATGAATGAATATAGGTCTGTCTGAATGAACGTGATTATTAATAGATGACAGAAATAGAAATATAAGTGAAGAAACAATACTATTAATATGGTCGCTCAGAGTAACAAATGTTAAAAAAGACATAAGAGCCAAGGCACTTACACTGTGCAATATGTGTTTATAGGTTACAAATTAAATTGCCATCATTTGCCAGCAGTAACTTCATGGTGCTACTGACAATCACCAATTTCCTGAGATGAGGAGCACATAGAAATTGTTGAGATGCAGCAGTTCCTACTATATTTGGGAGGAAAAAGAAATTCACAAATGGGTGGCATCCAATGCATGTCGGTGGAGTATCATGCATAAAATTCAATTGCTTCTTGAAAAAAGATAAAATTAAAGGAATACACAATTCATTTTGTTGGTATTCCAAATAAATACGTGGCTCTAGAAAATTAGAATAAGAGAAGAAATGTTAATTTCTATCATAAAACCTTAGCAAATCTCACTGAGGAGTTTCACTGAAATATCTCTTTGGATGGAGGCAGAGTTCTTCTTTAATGAGTATTTCAGAAATTTGCTTGCATGCAGAGAAGTTTCTCAAAGTACCACCAGACAAAGAAAAGTGACAAATAAGCAGGGTATGATGAGAGGTATGACAAGAGATTAAACGATACCTCTGTTAATTAACATCCTGGCCCTGTCAGGTGGCGTACAAGAGGACAATAAAATATAGACCTTGGAGTATAGTGAAATGTTTTTATTACTGAACAAAAATATCAGATCTAGTCAAGCAGAGACCAAACCAAGAAATGATGATAAAGAGCAGTCAAATAAGAGAAGTGCATGGGTGGGCCAGTTATGAAAGGTGCTGATTTGGACCAAGTTTGAGAACAGGATTTTGTGGTGCCTATTTGGGTCCACAAAGAACTGTGTTTGTATTGTCACCTTAGTGCCATATTCAATCATTACCATAGAGATAATATTGTGTAAGAAATTTCTCTTCTGTTATCAACCTTTTGAGATAACTCTTTCTGCTACAGAACTTTTAAACTTTTCCACATTCCATTTCACACTCCCTCAAGAAGAACAATTTTTAAACTTTATTGCCAGATGATATAAACTTTGAACAATGATGAAAATAGAGCAAAGACATAAAAATTATCCAAAGCCATCTACATCAGCAGAGGTCAAGAAAATAGCTGTACTACAGTTGAAAAAAGGCTGAAGAGTTGTGCCTTTGTTTTTCACATCACAGTTTTTCCTTATCTTCCTCAACCCTCTATTTAGCTCTCAAACATAAACATGAATATAACTTTCTTTTTCTTTATAAGGATTTAAAATGCATGCTTCTCAAAAATATTTATTGAGATACAATATAGAAGAGGCAACTTTTCCCCTGCCCAAACGCAATGCACAGTGGCAGCAAGCACCCAACCCTGTGTATCAGAGTACAATTATTAGAACTTTCGTGGTCAAATATTGAGTCAAAGGGGCAAACAAAGGAAAGAATAAATGCAAATTCAGGTATCAGAATATAATAATAGTCAGCTACACTAAACTACCATGTGGTTTAATACCATAACCAATAGTTACTAAACTATGTGGTTTAATACCAATTAACCAAGTATACCTTGTCGGTACTCAGTGGTAGAAACATTGGTCTAGTCAGTTTGGTTGGAAGATCTGTGGATCATTCACAGATGTTTTGGGAAAAGATAGCTACTGTGTGCCTTTGGGCCCTTGACTGTGCTACAGGAGGACAGTTGCTGCAGCATTTGGAAATATTGAGGAAGAACAGGGTCTCTCAGGGGATTTAGCATTGAATTCCAGCTGATCTCAGAAAGTCTTTACGATTCTTTTGCATGGACTCTTTCTCAATGGTAAAAGTGAATGTGTGGTCAGGAGTGCTAGAAGCTGAGTTAGCCAAAGTTTCATGGAAGGATGACACTGAAGTCTACTAAGACATGTAGACTTACCCAGGAACCCTTTGACATAACCTTCTGTCTGATGGTTTATCTTAGAAAACTTGTCAGACCATGCATGGAACTCATAAGTTGTATGCCAGATTATACAACTGGTACCCAACAAGAGGCAAGAAATCATCCATTTTCAAAAACAAAAATGGCATTTAACATTGTATTTCCATTTACTGTTTTGCTTCGGGTTTCTATGTCACAAATACTGACAAACTTGTTTTCAATAAGAAGTTCGTTCCACTAGCAAGTCACTTGCAAACTTTTTATGTATTATTGCCTCATTAAGAGAAGCAGATTAGAAATGTAATTATTCTGTTATACATGAACAAAAATATTCGAACAATATGGTCTCACATGCCAAATAAATAATCACACCAAAAAAGCAAAATACTTCCAGAGCAGAGCAATGAGTATATGCTTATTATTGCCATGGGTACAACAATAACCTGTACGCTTATTAGCTTTTAAACAATGTTTAAAAAGTTGCAAACCAAACCCAAACATGTAAGAATTACCCTTACATGTAAGGAAATACTGTGCTTTGAAAAAGTGTATGAAACCAGCTTGTTTCTTTTGAATAAACTATTCAGATTCCCTGCCGACCTGAGTCCGTGTGTCACTCATTACAGTCACCTAAACTGAAATCTACTGAAATAGGCCAGCATTAAGAAAAGCCATGTTATTTGCATCTTAGTATTCACTGAAAATAAAATCAAAAGTCATCAGTCTAAAAAGAATAGAAACTACTGTAGTTGCTGAGTGGGCAGGAAGTTGACATATTTTATTTACCTATAAACCCATTTTGAAATACAGTAGAAAAATATTATTGTTTCTGTGGAAAGGAAAACAAGCTGATGGTGCCCACATGTTTTGGATTTTTATGTCCAGTTCCAATTGGAATTTGACTAAAAAAAATTTCTTATCAGATGTTAAGTAGAAGTTCCTATTGAAATCTATGAGAAACCAATAGGAATGTCTGATTCCTGTACTGTCTCATGGCCCCAGCCATGTTCTTGAGCACAAGTGGTCCTAGCATATCGATGAGGCCACCAGTACTGTATCCAAAGGTAACTTTGGATCACTTAAACAAGGTGATCACTTTTATACCAAAGTACATAGTGAACAAAAGATAGTAAGGCTGGATTTATTAAAAAAATAAACCCCACTACACCTCTATTGTTTTAGTTAATATGTATGAATACAAATTAGTATTTTGGAAGAAGGACTATATTCCTAAATTCAACAGTGGATTTTATTTTTCAAAAGAAAATAATACTTCTATAACAGAGAAAAAAAGAAGTGTCTTTCCCTCAGCTCCCCCACCCCTGTGTGACTTTTAAGGCTCCAAAATGTGCCAGATTAAGACCTTGGAGATGGAAATTCGATGTTTATCCACAGGGCATGTTCAGCATTGCCAACGGCTATGCAACTTTTCCCAAACAATGTTCCTCAACGATGACTTGAAAGGACCACAATTAGGGGCAGGAGAAGAGTTTAATTTCCATGCCCATTCAATCCTTGACTTCTCTGCTGAGCCTGCCAACTATTGCCAATTGCAATGGTGGATTTTGTGACATGGACACTTGTCCACTAAGAACTGGACTGAGGCTGCAATCCAATGTAATTATTTTCAGTCACTATTGACCTACAAGAAGTTTCAAACAGGGAAATGTTGAAGTTTTTCTGTTCTTACCAGCTTCCTCAAACAATGTTCCCACTGTAGCAGTGATAGCTGAAGTGTTCTCTGGCAACTTCAAAAACATTTTTATCATTTTTCAATTTTTAACCCTCTTCTCTGTTTAATTTGATTATCATCTAGAAAAAGCCAAAATAATAAAACCCCCTTTCAATCATATATCAAAAAAGAATCTTTAAATATATTTTTAGCAATTTAAAAAGCCCCTGACTTAAACTGCACATCTTGTGATATAGTAAGTATAAAAATACCAAGATCTACTTTTCACAGCCACTATGTATAAACCACTCATCCTTTCCTGTCATATATGAAGAGTTATGTTTTGTTTTTTCCCCACAAGATGTACATTTGAAAAAGTAATATTCATGCCATTTGCTCATGCATAGAAATATATAATTATTTTTTCAGTTCTATACTTAAGCAACTAAGAGGTACTTTGGTAATGACAGGACCAAAGTTATGGCAATAATGTGCAGTTCTGTTTGACCTCAAAGTGTAGGTAATCCTGGCTCCTGTTTGTATGGAAACCCTGGGTGCCACAGGCACAAATCAAGATTTAATAATTGATGAATAGGTATCCTTTAGCTCTAATGTTTTAAAGCTAACTTAACAGGAAACTAAGGTATAAATAATGCACATTGTATTATCAGACTCAGTAATACAACAAACAAAAAAGAAAACAAACAAAAAAAAATGAAAATTTTAAACCAGTACTCAGGTAAGATTGCTTTGGCTTTCCTCCCAGTTTGAGACAAGGGAGAGGAACAGGAGCTAACTGCACAGATCCCTCTAGTGGCAACAGCAAAGATGGGATTCTGGCTGAACAAGCCAGGGGAAGGGAAGAAGGATGTAAGGAAGCCATACAGTTCTTTGCAGCTGAGCTGTGTTGCACAGACAGAGAGTAATACCTTTCTGCATGCTTTGATTTATGCAGGTATCCAGATGGTTTTTGGTCATTCCAAAGGATAAATTTTATATTGCCCACACATCATCTAATGCATATGGTTCTATTCTTGCAGCAGAAAGGAACAGGTGTCTTTTTTTCTGACCGAGAAATGATCTGTTGAATGGTAGAGCATGAGCTTCTGCATGTGGAGCCTGTAAAATCACCTACACTAAAAAAGGCCAGTTCCTTGTCTATAAAGTCATAAAGATTCAATCCTAATAAAAGTATAATCTCACTACCCAAGAGGTATGTTTTTTGACAAAACTCTGCCCAAAAGTTTAACATGCTTTCATATGTCACATCTGCTCTTTGCCTCACTGTGGTACTTCACAAGTCCTACAGGAAATACTCAAGTGTATAAAAGTGTACAAATCATCCTGCCACCCTAACTGTTGAGGCTCTTTTTAGAAGTCTTTTTAAAAGGGGCCAAGAGACAAGAAGAAAAAAAATAGAGATATGATAGGGAAATGTATTTTGCAGGTTTATATCATTAAACATACAATAACTATATAATTTGCTGTAAGTTATGCAGTGGTTTATACTTTTTCTACAAATTATTTGTTGAATTCACTTTTTTCAGTATTTTTTCAGCTCACTGGATTGACATATGTTTGCTCAAGTGAAGAGTATTTTTCAGAATCTGAATGAAATGGACCGTACAGTGTGACTGCCTTCCATAGCTAATACAGGAATAGGTGATGTAGAAGATCCTAACAGAACAACAGTTACATGGTTAATGTTAGAATAAATTTATTGGCAAACCCACGTCCTGCTGCCTGTGGAAAGATTTCTCTGCCTATAGTTTTTACCAAATTTACTCCTCATGAGATCTTGTTAGAAATTCTGAAAGCCAATTACAAAATCAGCCTAGAGAAAGTCTACTTCTATACTGTTTTGAATACTAAAATACTTATATGCTGTTTCTTGAGAATTCAGGATAGTATTTATGGAAGACTTCCATTCGAATCTGTTGCAATATATTTTCTACCATGTTCGAGAGGTGAATCATAAAATATCTTCTAGATGAGTTTAATGGATTTAAAAACATACAGTCATAGAATAGTTTCGGTTGGAAAATAGCTTTAAGAACATCGAGTCCAACCATTTAACCCAGCACTGCCAAGTCCACCACTAATCCATGTTTCTAACCACCATACAGAATCACAGAATCAGTTAGGTTGAAAAAGACATCTGAGATCATCGAGTACAACCTTTTGCCAAACAGCACCCTGTCAACTAGACCACTACACTAAGTGCTGTGTCCAGTCTTTTCTTAACATCTCCAGGGATGGTGACTCCACCAAGCCCATTTCAGTGTCTAATCACCCTTTCCGTGAAGAAATTCCTTCTAATGTCCAACCTAAACCTCCCCGACACAGTCTGAAATTATGTCCTCTTGTCCTGCTACTGGCTGCCTGAGAGAAGAGACTGGCCTCCACCTGGTTACCACCTGTATTCAGGTAGTAGTAGAGAGTGATAAGGTCTTCCGACACACCTACACACCTCAGTCACTCCTTATTAGACACTCCAGGCACTTCACCAACTTCATTGCTCTTTTTTTGGAAGTGCTCCTGCCCCTCAATGTCTTTCTTGTAGTGAGGGACCCAACTTTCTTAAGGAACAGTGAACAAATTTTGTCAGAATTGAAAACTGCAATAAATCTACCCAAAACTTACAGGGTCAGAAAGGTAGAACAACAGTCTCAGGGAGGACAAATGGTGCAGAAAGACCATGCTAAGGAGTTTTACAAAATCATAAATATGTATTTATGTATTTTTTAAACTAAATATCTTGTTTAGACTGTTATCTATGGATGGTGTTAAGAGATGCAGCTGCATAGTCTAATCCTTAAAGGATTCTGGTCTTTGTATCTATCATATGGGGTCACAGTAAAGTATTTTACCCTGCATTAAGCATCTGTACAATAACCATACTGCAAAAATGCCATTGCCTATAATAGGCCAAATTTTTTTCATGATGATCATGGCATCTATTATCTTTTGATTGCCATTACATTAGCACTTGAAGATAAAGTGACAATCTTTCTTCATGTAAATGTTAGATGCATGTCTTAGCTTATAGAAATATTTTTTCTTCTGTTTCAGCACCATTAATTCTTTTAATTGAGAGGAAATTTTGGGAAACTTTTCCCATATTGCTAGAACTCATTTTTAACAACCAAAATTAAATTGCTTCTTGTGGGTTTTTTTAATGAGAAATTAACTAGATATTAGTGCTTTTGCAAACAAGGCACTATTACCGTTCCTTTAGCTAGAAAGACAGGCAATGGAAGAATATAAACATAATCACAAAGAAGCAAGCACTTATAACAGACTGCATGTCTCTAAGTGGCTCTTCACTGCTAGGTTAATGTAGCAAGTTTAACACTGCTGAAAAATGTTAACATGTCACAGAAAGAAAGTCACATGATCAGCTAATTAAAATTATTAATTAAAATTATTTACCTTGGATTAAAGTATAAAGCAGAGCTAAGGAAAAAACCCTTAATTATTAAACTATTGATACTGTTTTTTTTACTGTGAATGAAAATGGTAAAATTTCTTCTGAGAGGGTGTTAAAAAACCCCAAAACCATCCCCCATCATTTCAGATTCTTGATACTCAAATGTGCAAGCTGATGAGTTCACCTTTTCTCTGACAACAATCATTTTGACTACAAAAAAGCCTGTATTGTATGACTGCAGCTCCCAGTTTTGTTGTACACTGCACATGCTACATAGTACAAACCAATTGTATTCCACAGTACTACACACCTTTTTAATGAAGAGAAATTACTGAGCTGCTGTAGGAAGTAAATACACATATATACTATTTCCATCTAGAAAACAATATTGCAATAGAACTGATAACTTCTGGCATTATATAGTTTTGTTAATGACCTTACTGAGATGCCTCATCTAGTCTGACTGAGACCTGTAGCACAAGTTCAAAGTCAAAGAAGAGGACACTTTGCAATAAAGAAATAAACCTTTATTATTGATCGCATTTTTTGAACAGTTACATGATCTGGCACTTCATCTCCATGTAGCAGAATAGAAAAAGAGGGAATGGTAGTCTTCTGCTGCCTAGAAGGCAAAGGGCAGGAGATGCTCATGTAGTATTTTGCGAAGCACTGCATAAATTTTCAAAGCTAAACAAAATTAGTAATAAAATGAGTCATGCCATATGTAATGAGAAATAACCAAGAATTAGAATTACTATATTTTCCAAAATAGGAACATAAACTCTTTTCTTTTTTCCTACGCACAAGAGGCAGAAGTTGTTCGTTAGGGGTCAAAACCATGCATAATGACAGGACCTCATCCCAGATAATGCAGGGAATTCCGTGTTGCCACATGATAGCACAACACACACCACTGGGTGTGAGGATGATGGTTCATGCAGCAGGGATGTTAAGTCAGCCTATACCATATGTCAAAATTGCTTCCATAAAATAAAGAGATAGCACATACAGAATAACCAGGGAATCCAGCTGAGGCAGCAAATGTTTGTGAAATACAGGTCATTCTTGGCCAACCTGGACTCTTTCTATGACAAGGTGACCTTCATATTGGATGAGGGAAGGTCTGTAGATGTTGTCTACCTAGACTTTAGTAAAGGCTTTGTCACCATGTTCCACAGCATACTCCTGAAGGAACTGGCTGCTAATGGCCTGGATGGCTGCACTGTTCACTGTGTAAAAAACTGTCTGGATGATTGAGCCCAGAGACTGGTGGTGAAGGGATTACACCTAGCTGGCAACTGGTCAAGAGTTGTGGTCCCCAGGGTTCAGTATTGGGACCATTCCTGTTTAATGAATCAGTTATCTGGATGAGGGGATCGAGGGCATCCTCAGACAGTTTGTGGATGATACCAGGTTGGACAGGAGTACTGGAGGACAGGAAGGTCCACAGAGAGATCTGGATAGGCTGGATCAATGGGCAGAGGCCAGTGGTATGGGGGTTCAATAAGGCAAAGGGCCAGGTCCTGCACAACAACCCCAGGAAGTGCTACAGACTTGGAGCAGTGGCTGGAAAGCTCCCCAGCAGAAAAATAATCTGGGGGTGCTGACTGATACAGGCTGAACATGAGCCAGTTTGTACCCATGTAGCCAAGAAGACCAATGGCACCCTGGCTTGTATCAGCAATAGCGTGGTCAGCAGGACCAGGGCAGTGATTGTCCCTCTGTACTTGGCACTGGGGAAGCCACATCTCAAGTGCTGTTTTCAGTTTTGGGCCCCTCATGAAAAGAAACACATTGAGGTGCCAGAACAGGGCAGCAGAGCTGCTTGGAGAACAAGTGTGATGTTTGCCCCTCCACAGTCAGAGAAACTAATTCATACTGATTTAATTTTGACAGCAGCATCTGTGTTGCTCAAAACAAGCTATCTTTCTGTGCTCAGGGAAGCACAGAAAACCTCCCAGTCTAGGGAGAGTATAAAAAAGTTGACTGCAGTCTACTTTTATACCTGAAGGATAACAGATTGCCTTAATCAAAAGCATAAATTTAGGGGCTCTGCAAGGTGCTATAATACATTTAAAATCTCACCTGAGATTTCTACCCAGAAGCTTCACAGCCCACACAACTGAGGATCCCCTTACAGGAGCATACTGGAAAAGCCAT
This sequence comes from Molothrus aeneus, assembly GCF_037042795.1. Taxonomy (NCBI): domain Eukaryota; kingdom Metazoa; phylum Chordata; class Aves; order Passeriformes; family Icteridae; genus Molothrus; species Molothrus aeneus. The sequence goes on from NC_089646.1 coordinate 60,184,138, forward strand.
GGTGATCCCAAAAGCACTCCCTATTCCCTAAAAAGTTTGGTACACATGCTGACTCTCTGCCTGGTCACACACTGGTTTTACAGTCCCTTTACTAACTGGGAAGGCATGTGAACACCTAATGAAGTGAATTTTCCAAGAAGATTATTTGTAAAATAAATTGACTTCCATTTCCATTTAGGTTGCCCAGGTGCTGAAGTGTATTATCTAAGTGACATCTCAGCCACAATCGAGACACCCTCCAAAGTTTTAGCTAGCAAACATGATTAAAACAGGCCTAGACAGACAAATTCCCTAAATGATCATTAATTAGAGGTCTCAGGGCAGACATCTGATAACTTCATCCAAACGACCTGGGAAAGGTGGCAGAATTAGAGAGGTAAGAGATGATGAAACATGATTGAAATACATGGGGTTCTTTTAAGTACATGGCTACAGTTCTTTCAATATTGTTATGTCCTAGTCTAGAACTGTTTCTAGTGTTTTAATCATAATACAATGGCAGATTAGCATTTGCAAGTAAAAGTAGTCCCCTTTTTTATTGTGTTTAGGCTTGGTATTTTGTTGGGTTGTGGGTTTTTTGTATGGTTTTTTTGTTGGGTGGGTGCATATGTTTGGGTGTGTGTTTTTTTTTTGAAAGAGAAGGGTGATGTTTTCATATTTTCCAATTCAAAAACTAGGACAATACATTTATGTGCATTTATACATTTTAGAATTTCATTTTTTATTTCACCTAATACACAATACAAGTAATTTTTTTTCCTTA
>NC_089646.1:60189900-60254900 GCF_037042795.1 Molothrus aeneus
ATTGAAAATTTCCTAATTTACTGAAAACAAGCCCTTTGTTTTGGCTATAGGTGATGTTACTGTGTGAATTGTTTCTGACAGTAACCAGACTAAGTGGGGTGCAAGAGACACCCAGGTTTAGTCTGTGGGGCTGGGTGCCTGGCTGGGATGCCTGGGATACCTGTCCCCTGAGAGTCATGGGCATCAGGGACACTTGGTGCTCACCCCCAGGTGTGCTTCAGGAAGGAGTTGTAGGTGGTCCTAGACATGCTGATTTAACCAGAGCATACTGAGGAATGTATAGAGTCATTCCATTGGGCCTGTTCAAGAAACCATGGTTGAAAGAGGGAAAATTGACAGCCTGAAACCAAAGCTGTGGAGGGATAGAGGCAGAAATTCTGATATTATGCCATTTGTCCAACAACCTTCTTGTTGAAGGTTTGTTTCAGAAAGAACTTGGGATTGTGGCCTAAATCTGCACCAACTCCTTGGCCATGCTCTAGCTCCATAGCTGGAATGACCTGGTATAACCAACTCAAAGACTGTGCAAAATGCAAGTGTGGCAAAATCAGGGCAGTGGAATTGTGTGGAGACATTTATAGGATGTGGTTGGTGGGAGAAGATGCTGTGATGTCCTTCCATGCTGTAAATACAGCTGGAGACACCAGGTGGGGAACAGACATGAAGCAAGCTTGTAACCTTGCACATGCACAAGCTTATTACAAGTTTTGGGCTTATCTTTTTCAGGAGTCTTGATCCACAGGAAAGATGCAAGAAAAGCAGTAAGTATTTTTTGTTTTGTTTTGTTTCCTTTAACTGAAAGAATAGTTAATTTTCCATTCAGACAATGCCCTCCTTGCTCATGGAGGTTGACATGTAATGGTGGTTTTAATCTTGTGCCTGCAACTGCTATTTCTAATTAATGTGAAGGGACATAAAAGCAAAATTATACATTCCTGAGTAAAAGGGATTAAAATGAAAATACTGCCAATTCAGTTCTAATTTTATTTATTAACCTAATCTGAAGCAAATGTCACTTTTAAAACTGATTCTGAATATATCATGCTGACTGTAAAATTATAAAACTCCCACTGATGTATTCAGGAAATTCAGTTGAGCACACTCAGTAATTTCACTTTACTAGTCATTAGGTGCAAATTACTGCTCACCGTAAAAAATATGAATCAGCTGTCTGCATTTCTTTCTGATTTGGAAACTTAAGATCATGAATCACTTGCAATTAATTATACACTGTACGTAAACCAACGTGAATCATATTCAAAGGCTATGTTTAGCAGTGTATCATTTGCTGGCTGTTTGTCATGTATTGAAAGCATTCTTCTTAGTAATTTAAGGGTTTTCCCAAAACTTCCAACTTCAGCTCAGTAAAGACATTTTATCAGGTACCCAGAGCTGGGGAAATCCTTTTTAAACTGATTATGGAAGATTATTTAATGTCACCTTGCATTTCCAGGGCCAAATTAATGACACAACTAACTATGTAAAAGTAAGGCTAACACATTAAAAAAAACAATCTGCAAACAAAAAGAGATTAAAAGTCTTATTTTAAGCTGAATTTTAAGATGTTCTTAGACAGAAATACCATAGTCCAAAAATAGCCGTAGACAAGAAAAATAAGTCATTTTTGTCTGTTTTTTAGCACATGCAATTAGACATGCATTTAAAAGGATGCATTTTAGCTTTATCACAGCATGCACTAAACCATCCTTAGCAAGTGGTGTATTTTCAAAAAAACCTTGCTAGTTTGGCCTCACTATTATATTATGTAGTGCAATGTTTTAATTGAATTTTTCATTTTCATGGAAGATTTTCATTTTCATTTCAATGAAGGGCTTTTCTGAAAAAAACTGTAAAATGGAGAAACCATTTATATTGAGTCATAAATAGTGACTTGTGAATCATTAGAGACAATTAATTTTCTTAAGAGAAAGTAAAAGAAATGGTTTTCTTCTCTCTTCCTTCAATATGCTGCAGATTAATATAAGGATATCTGTTACTTCTTATGTTACAAAGTCCTTACATGACACAATAGTTACATACCTAAGTAACTTGCATTTCAGATATTTTCTTTATAAAAAGAAAATGTACATCTACCAAGAATAGCTGACAAATTGAAAAGCTACTTCCTATCACTAATGTTTAATTCCTAGAAATTGCTGGTATATTTCTAGAGTGGTGTTGCTGCTAAAATTGCAAGCTATTCTTCAGACCTTTCCCAGACTATACAAGGAAGCTACCTCCTCTGGGGTGGAAATTCTCCTTCCAGAGTTTCTGCTTGTGAGAAGACATACTGTACCTTCCTGGAAAGAAACCATCTCCTCATAAATCTGCAGTATTTTTCAGTATTGGGAATACACACTGATGCAGAGGGTTAATAATATTCCTCATACAGGAGAAAGAAAAATTAATAAATTCTATATTGGAAAGGTATTCTAAGTTCCTATTTAGCACATACTATATAAGGCACATCTACAGGATTTGTTTAAATTTTAGACATCTTTGGCTAAATTTTTCAAACACATTCATGATCAAATCTTCTTGCATTTATCTGAAATAGAGTACACTTGATTATTAGACAACTGAGGGGTAGACAAATCTGCCTAGCCTGAGTTTCCACATTGCTTACTCTCAGCACAAGGAAAGGATAGTCATTGGAAGAATAAGATATCACAGAAGGATTCACTTCAGACTGCTTAAACAATGCAAAGCATCTTCATGTTGTCACTATTGCTGATAAGACTGCAAGAACTAAGTCCAAGACATATTTTCTGAGGAAAATTCATTATGCATTAAAATAATAAAAAAGATCAGTAGAAAATATTCTCTTTGCCAAGTCCTTACTCCAAGTATATAACCAGCAGGTTTTCATCCATCTGACTTAAAAATGTCCCAATATAAAAGACTCCCCTCACTTCCCTGAAAAGATTATGACACTCTGGAGTATAATTTTTAAAACTTAAGTATAACAAGAATTGCTTTTCCCTCCTGAAACTCAAATGTCCCTTTGTCTTAACTCTATCTCGTTTTTTTCTGTGAGAATCCACGTGTTTGTGTAAGACATCTTTGGTATTTGCCATTCAATCACATATGGACTGTAATTCCCATGTCCCTGACCCAATGCTTCAGCCGGTGAGGGATTTTATAGATACAAAGTGAGGGATTTTATAGATACAAAGTCATGAACACACGCATGCACCTATCTATTTATGGAAAAACATCCATTTCACATTATTCCTTTTGTCCTAATTCTCTGTAAATCTAACAAAACTAAGAAAGGGAGTAAGAGGGAGAGAATCGCAGGTGATTCCTCATCAGAGGTGTGGAGAAGGAGGTAGTTACCTGTTGACAGGCAGTATGAGCCAATAGAGCAGTCCCCTGGTATTTCTTATGCTCTCTAATTCTTCATATATATCAATCCCTGTTAAATCAGGACTATGAAATAGAGCAAGTCCTGTTGTCTTCCTTTTGATTATACTAACTTCACACCTATATACTGATCCCATAAATCTCTTATTTGAAGGCAGTGTAGTTGAAAAGGAGAGATCACACAGTAGTCCACAGTAATGGATTCAATTTGAAAAATCTGGTCTCAATTAGTAAATCTTTGTTTTGATTCAGATTTACCTTTTATCGACATGTTACTTTATATCCAGTTGATCAAAATATATAACATTTGTTTTGAGTGACAAATAGCAGGAACTACTCAAAGCCAGCATTTGTCAATGACTAGCAGTATTTATTTTATTATGGTGCTAAAACCACTGCTGTTTGACTCAAATCTACACTTCAGCTATAAAACTAATGTATTGACTGTATCTTGATTTGTTATCAGCAACCACTGTGTTTCAGTAATATTAAAGACAGTGGAGAGTTCACAGGATATAAATACAGAATATTCTGCATTGCAAGAGACCCACAGGGATCATCAACTTCAACTCTTAAGTAAATTGCCCATGTGGCGATCAAAACCACAACCTTGGTGTTATTAGCACCATGCTCTAACCAACTGAGCTAATTTCAGTGGTACTGATATTATCCTTCACTACTAATATTATCCCTCACAGACCTGAACTCTTCCCTAGGTATTTATGTGAATACTTTATTGATTACTATTATTAAGAATATTTTTCCTTCTATCCATTCATAATTAAGTCCTATTTTATGTACCCTTGTAAGATAATATTAAAAGTCTCCCATTTTATTAAAAAAAAATTCCAGAACCTGGAATGGACCCAGTTTGTATTGTCCTAAAGGAATTATCCATCATTGATTGTGGTGCAAATTACTCCTGTTCACTGTTGAGTCTTTATTAGGCTAGGCATAAAGATGACACCTACTTCCTGCACATAAATGACCAGCAGAGGCATGTTCTTTTAAATTTCATTGGACCATTTTTTCATGAAAATTTTAGCTTCAAAGAAACATTTTTCCTTCCACAAGAGCCACTTGCTGGAAATAAATCCAAACTTGCTATATTAAAATTGTTGTGGTAAGCACATCTATACTTAGCTCTGTTTGTCTAATGTCTGCATTCCCCACAGGGAAGAGGTGAAGGCAATAACTATCAAGTAAAAGAAAGTCCAGAGTCAAATCTAGACACATCTTCCAGTTCACATGGTACTGACATAAGCCATTGATCCTGCTATCTAACCAAAAGGAGCCGAGTGGATTGGAGGATGAACAACTCTCCAGGTTGTGAAAGTAAGAATAAGCAAGGTCTAAGAATGAAATTCCTCTTTCAAAAGATTTAATAAAAACACCTATTATTCAATCAGAAATCTTTGTTGCAACTTTTTATATCTGGAAATTAAACCTCATGTCCTGAAAAAGCTTCAGCTGGTGCAATGCACAAATTTTTTTGACCAACCATTTAAGGTATAGTTATGAACATTGTCCACTGTGCTTCAATTTTACTTAGAACCATATAACACATTTCAAGACCTCCGTAGCTCTTTGTGTTCTGTGCTCTACATGAAATTGACAAATTGACATGAGGAATCACATTCCTGCTTTTGGCCAGTCCCTTTGACAGCATAAACATTTGTCATTGTTGAAACATAACATAACATAAACAATTTTCATTCTTGAACAATGCAAAAAGACTGCACTAGAAGGCAGAGTTTTGAATAAAAACCCTAACACTGTAGTTCTGTGGAATAGTCTCCACATTTCCAACTGTAAAAAATAAGCATTCTAATCCTGTGACTTTCAGTACTTAGTGCAGAATTCATCCGTTGGACTCAGCATTTTCTAATTAAAATTTTTTCCCATGTATATACTCCATAGAAGAAGGAGTGACAGGTATTTCTTCTTAACCTTTAAGAGTAACACTATGTTAGGAGGGAGAAAAGTACAAAGATAGAAATGTAAGCAGGAAATAGGACAGGAAGATGGATTGATAACATAGCTAAGCTGTCTTCATAATTAAAAAGGTGGCAGGGACTGCAGTTTGTTTATTGTTTGTCCAGACTGAACTAACAAATTGTATTCTCTGTGTTTTAATATGATAAATCTTGTTGAAAACATTTTTTTTTAAGTTTTCTTTTTTAAGCAAAGTAACAACATTTTTAGCAGTGTAGGTAACAAAATCAACGGATAAAGCTTGCTGTTAAAGAACTCCTCTTTCCTTTCTTCACATCTGGACCAGTGCTACTAATTCGTTACAAATTCTGGAAAGGGCTGTAGATCTCAGTGTAGAGATTGTCTCTTGTATTTTCAAAATGAGCAATACCATTACAGCATTTGGCTGCAGAGGCAACAGAAAATGTAGTTCTGCAATGACTGTATCACTTAACAAGAACAATACAGAAAAAAAATGGTTTGGAAGAGCTCAAGACAATTTCCTAAATGTTTGCCCCAAACAAGAGCGTGTGTGTGTGTGAGTGCTTGTTCCTGACTGAAAGAATAAAGAAATTCTCTCCAGTAACTTCTTGGAAAAGCACGTGTATATGTTGTTTAGCCTCTGAGAGGTAGGCAGAGACCAACATGTTAAGAATCCTCCATGGCATAGAAATTGCTACCTAATTTCATATAAAGAGTAAAAAATATTTCCATCATAATGTGTTAATTTCAATTCGGTGTTATTTTTTAAAATTCTGCTGGATTAAAATTTGTCTGCCAATACAAACACTGATTGTAGGTATAAAGACATTTTCTCATAAGGAAGTTTACATGATGCACCACCAAAATGTATCCCAAATCTCTTGGTGATGAAAATTGCAGTCTTAAACCCCAAGTTTCATTGAGAATTCTCAATGGCAGACAAACTCAGTTTAAATCAGTATCATATCACATCTTTAGACCTCAGTTCACCATGCTTATTAATTGGATGATGAAATGATTTATTAACTCTGCCTTTCCCCTAGTTTTAAGGAAATAAAATTACATTTATTTTAGACTTACAGAAAACCCCACTTATTTACTTGTAGTATTTATCCACTTTACTGTAGAAAAAGAGCTAATTTCAAATAAAAAATATTCACTAATTTCTTAATCATCTATGATTAAGAGCATAACACTTGTTTTCAACATGACATGACCTTTTTGTCTGTTTGAAGGTCATTCTTTCTTCCAAGAAACTACATTTTGCTTCTACTGAAAAAAATAAACAAAAATGCAATTTACTTGTTTTAACTCCAACTCAAAGTTATGTTTTTGCTTTATGATTTTCAAAGACTACAAGCAACAAATGTTTTTTTCTAATGGAGAACTGAGACTGATGTACATGAATGCATAAGCTTTCATCTGAGATGATTAGTTCACTTCAACAGTAAAATCTCTACTATCCCATTTCTGATGCAAGGCAGATTTTTTAAAATTTTCTATTATATATTTACATGATTATTTGCAATTACAGACTATTGTATAATTGTGGAATTGTAGACTTTTAAAGATATTAATTGCTCCTTCCATTTTCCATCGAGAGCTGTAACAAATGATGTTCAATTGCATAATTAACATTTGTTTATAATATCTTATTTACAAAACAGTTGAGCCTTTGCACTTTGTCATGCTCTGAATGGTTTTGGTCAATTTAATCCACTAAACAATGTCCACTCTGCACAGAAACTCATGAGCTGTTTGAGAGCAAGGTTGCTGAGGACACATACTCACGGCATTTAGACTCATAGGTTGCTGCATAGAGACTACATTTAGGAATTAATTGAGAAATAGGAACTGCTCTCAAGACTTGTGTGTCCATGTGTTTGTGTAAAGCACAAGGGTAAGTTTAGGCCAGATTCTCCTGTTCCTCATATTCTCTGTACATTTTTTTGATCTACCTCTAATTCAGCATCCACATTATCTCACTTTATTCAAAGAAATATTTATTTATTTATTCTGCCAAGATTATGCAATCTCTTTGGTTCAAGAATGAGAAGCAAAAGAAGGGACAGCTTATCTGAACATGAATTTGATTCCAAAGAACAGAATTCTAAAAAAACAGGTGAATTGTTGTTCTAAAAACACAGAAATTTCACTTACTCTTTCTGTTGAATTATTGGAGAGGGTGTAAGCAGTACAATCTGATATTTTTTTTCCCTACTCCTGTACTTAACAAAAAGGGGTGGTGGGAGTGAAGAATGCAGTAACTCTAAAGACACTGACAGTGCCTAAAGCCATCCTTCATGGACAAGGGTGTGGAGTAAATAAGTTTTGTACATGAAGCACAGAAATTGATATTAGCTAATTGGGCTCAGTAAGGGACAGTAGCAACAGCTAGGAGGACTTCAGGTCTTATTCCTCTTTCATTATGCATTATGCTGCATTGCCCTTCCTCAAACTACACAGTCAAGTGACATGTAGTTCTTAAGCCAGTTTGCAGGATGAGAGATGCAGAAGAGAGACTGCTTGATGTTTGCAACTCTTGGTTTAATTTGAGAAGCTCATGTGCAAGGCAGAGGAACCATGGCACTGCCAGAGCACAGCCACCCTGCAAATAGGCAGGTGCTCACATCACACTCCACTGTTCTACCTCATGGATATTTTCCTCCTGTTTTTTGTCTTGTTTTTCTTAATCTTGATCTAAAAGTCTCTAGCTTTTACCTTTTCTTTCCTAAACATGGAAAAATAAGAAGTTACTCAAATAGCAAATTTCTCCTTAGCAAATCAGCTATTTAGCAATAGACTTTCAATTTTAGCAATAGACTAATAGCAATAGACTTTCAATATTCCTTTAGGCTATATGCAACTTTCCCTTCATATTTCTAAACCTTTCCCCTCATTATTAGCGCACATATGGGGAAAAGATGATTTTATATATTGTAATGATATTCTAAGATAAAACTACACCTAATAATTTTTACAGAAGGAAAAAAAAAGCCACCTGCCTTGAACTCTAAATATTGAGCAAATGCCGTGTTTACTCTGGCACAATATAAAACCACTTTTTGGTGTTTGGTTGCTATTTGTAAGTTGTTTTTTGAAAGGAGCATTTTGGAAATTTACAAAGAAAATGAGGGAATTTTGGGCTTTAATTTACCTACTGAAGAGCTTGTATCTTGAGTGACTGAAAGCAGAGAGGAGAAAAGTACATTTCCTTACTGTTAGGGATAATCTACAGTGATTTTAGTTTATTTTATTTAAAAAAAAACCTGAATCCCCAACAAAACCCAACCACCAGCAAAAAAAAAAAAAAACCAAAAAAAACCCAAAACCAAACAAATCCCCCTCCAAACCCCCCCTCAAAAAACCCAACAGAAAATCACAAATCAAAAAAACAAACCTAAACAAACAACCCCCACAAAAAACCAAAACAAAACAAACAAACCAAACCAAACCAAAACAACAAAACAAAACCAAAACAAAATAAAACAAATAACCCCTCCCCCTTCAGATTAGTTTTATTGAGTTACCTTGAAGAACGAGTAAAAAGAACCATAAAAAACAACTGATTAGTAATTTGCAATTACCCTGTATCTAGGTGAATTAATAATTCCCTACCTGGTCTAAACTATCCCTTTTAAACATGTACCTCATAGACACTCTTAAAAGATTAAGTACTACTGCTTAACATAATTTTATCATCATTTGCAAATCCTTTCAAATAATCACATAATGTATTGTAAAGGCAAAAATTTAGATAATCTAAGGCAACTCCCATGAGTACCTGAATAGTATGTATCTTAGATATTGTGTGACCTTGGGTTTCTGTGAGACAATATTCCACATCAGGTAAATAATTATTTGTGATGGAAGGAGATGAATTCAGACTTTTCAACTAATAAAATTCACAGCACCTTGTGACTCAATACATGATTCAAAAAAATGTCATAGCAGTACTTATGATTTCAAGTAGAACCAAATAGAGAACTGTGCAATCCATGCAGGAAGCTCAGCTTTGATTGCATAAGTAACGAGTTGTAGGGTTGAGGGTGGGGGTGGTAACTTCCTTATTTGAAGGATTTATTAAATCAGAATTTTACTTTTACTAGCCCTGTGGGAGTAAGGACTGAGAGTCCTAAAGCTTCATTAATTTGTGCTTAATAAAATTCCATTGGCAGGAGCCACAGCTGTAAAAAAACCCCGCATGTCCTGATATACATATTTAATATAAATTTCTTTATCCCCAAGAGCTGTGAATCACAGGAACATATTTTAGGCACAGAAAAAAAAGCGTCAAACACTGGAGATTATTTCCAGTGTGAACTGTTTTGGGGAAGGCATAAGCATTGCCAAACAGCAAGCTGAAAGAGATACCAACGTAATTCAAAGCCTTCAGAACCGATTATATATCAAAGTATTATACCTTGATTTCTCCTTGGACAGGGCAGAGCATTAAAACAAGGCATGTAATGCACCCCTAGAACAGACTCCTGTTCTCTTAATGAATTAGAAAAGTGGTTTATTTATTTCTGTAGTAGCTTACTTATTGACACATTTTTGTGTGTGTGCAAAAAGTAATTTCTGGTTAATACTTGAACCATCTGTGGTATTCTAATCCTAAGCTTCTTAGTCTGTACATATAAAATGACTTCTATTTTGTCTTTAAGGGGTCTTGAGGATTTTTGACTCTGCTGAAATTTTATTCAGATCTCTTATGATTATGTGTGTTTTCAACACATGAACTTCTTCCAAAAAAACAGCACATAAGACAATGTGATACTACAGGTAAAAGCCAGGTGACGTAACACCAAAATCAGTGGCATCTATTGATACAACAAAACAAAATCAATAGCAATTGCCATACATCATGCACTATACTAAATTTAAACTGTTTACCACAGTAACCAAAATTTAACATCAGTTTTCTGATACTTCTAAAATTTGAAATACATTATAATTTTGCTTTGTAGTTTAATATCATTGCCTTATGCCTCCAGGTTGAAACGAAAGGATTTTCATTTAACATTGTTGCATTTTTTTTCACTTGTGATTAATTATTTCTTTTATTGAAGACAAAACACACAAAAAACTACAGAAAAAGCAACACATTTTAAATAAATATAAAGCTTCCTTTATATTTTGCCAAACTATATTTATCCCAGATACTTTATCCAGTTTGTTTCTTTATATACACTGCATTTCCTAGATGAACCTGCACCATTGCATAAGGAGTTCTATTCTGATTTATGTAGATTTAGAAGACACAGTGAAATTAACTTCAGACACTACATATTTTGCTACAAAAGTCACCAGGCAGAAGTATCCTGTGATTCAGACCAAAATTAAACCATGATTTCATCAACCTGTGAAACAGACATAAGCTTACATTGTAAATGGGACTAATATTTCTAATAAAACATCCTTTTTAACAAACCTGAAAATCAATAATAAGAGAAGTTTTAAAATTGACACTAGCCTTTTGAGTAACTGGAAATAGATCTTCCTGTCAAAGACTAAAACTGCTCTCCTCTGTCTAGACTGCACTGGGAGCAAAATTATCAGATTTTCATTTCCTCAATTTCACTCCACAGTGGTAAAACGTGCAAGTATTGATTCAACTGCTGAAACAAAAAGCAGGAGAGCTCTTCACCTCGTCAGGGTCAATGGGTTTGTGGGTGTCTAATTATACCTATACAGGGCATATAAATCTTTCTACTAGTCATTACGTGAACGTAAGAGTCCAAAGGCATCATTATAATCCTTTTAGCCAAACACTCATTCTTCTTTTGTTTTATGAGGGGTCAGAGAAACTGGGAATTAATATTATTGTGGCTCATGGATTTTCAAATTCATGTTTGAATACAAGAAGATAGGCTTTGAAGGAAAGGGCTCTGTGTGCATAGCCATGCATGCCCAATTGCAGGTCTGAGCACTCCGCATAAACACAAGTACAGCTTCTGCTATGACAGTGTTCACTTGAGACACGCTGTGATGTAAAGAGCACAAACATTCAAATTATGGTATGTCACAAATATAGCATTGGCAAAGCTTTTGGTGAGTATTAATTTGTTTGAAAAGTAGATGAAATCTTAAGAATGAGCTGAAAATGCTAGTTGTGACAGAAGTATTCTCATTTTTCATCCCTCTCCTGATTTCACTGTGGTCTTGCAAAAACTTCTGTCTTTTATCCTTATACTTACTGAAATTAGCTGATTCATGAAAACATTAATACAATATTAAGAATTTTTTTTTAAATGGTCAAATAAGTGACCATTACTGTTACAATTTAGGATGTGTGCTGCATTATATTATGCTGTATCATACTGAGTGTGTGGATCAGATGGTTTTTATGTTGTGTAACCAGGACAGTATAAGAGTATAATATTTGTACCATAATAAAGCTGACATATTTTGCAAGCAGATTACACAGACGCTGGGTGCTCAGCAGTTTGAACATTAGATGGAGTTAGAGCCTTTCATTTTATCTATGAAAGTAGTAATAAGATCCCTTATGAAGAGTGAACAGATATTTTTAAAGTATTCATTTTAAAGTATTCATTCAAATCCAATTTTCGTCTTACAAACCGACTCACCTCCTTGAACCCAGAAGTTACAATAGAGAGTTAGCCCAAAGTGCCAAAACCAAGAAGTAACAACTCTTAATACTGCCAAAGTACAGAGAAAAAAACAAAACAAAACAAAAACCAACAACTCCAAAACTTACAAATGTTCACATCACTAAAAAGGAAAACAGGATCTGGGCCTATATTTTAAAATAAGCTGTTTCTGGCATTGTTAAGTTTAGTGAGACATGATAAAAATTGTAGATATGATGATATGATGTGATCCACAAAAAGAAGAAATTAATTTGTTGGTCCAGGCGTTAATTGTTTCTGTCCTTGACTCATGATGTATCTGTGCAAAACACCTTCAGAGCCTGGGGCAGCTAAAGCAAAGGACATAGAGTTTTCTAACTTTTCCCCTTGGTTAAAAACATATTCATGCCTTCAGTCCAACCTCCTCTGCCCTGAGCTACTGTCAAAACTGCAGTCCCACTGCAGATGGGCTGAAGAGAGCAGAAAGAATGGTATAATGGTATGATACCTGTTGAGGAATCAAAAATCAAAAAAAAACAAAAAAAAGGGAAGAGCTTGTACATTGATGTCAGAAGGAAAAAAGGTTGTATGGAGGTTTGATGCATTAGCTGAACATCCTGCTAGCACAGGAGCTTAAATTCCTTCAGAGCTGTGCTTTTAGTGGGTCGTGTACTTCTTCTTCAATTATCAGACATACCTATTCCTGATCCCTGTGCCACAATTGCTCATCTCATATCCATGCTCCTTACAATGGCCACTTCACTGCCCAGTTCAGCATGGAGCCCACCTATGACAAAAGCACCCTCCAAGACACTCTCTGCAGCTCACCAGTTTGTCTGGGAGATCCCTGCTGCTCCCTGAACTCTCCTTTTAGTATTGACTGCTGATTTGCAGCGAGATCTGTGGCCTGTGTTTGGATTTTCATCTAATATTCCCACTCTGGACATGGCCTAGCTCAGTTCCTCTGCCCACAAGTGGTGCTACAGGGCTGGGGGGGAGAGCAGCATAGAATTCCCTGCAGCTGCAGGGCTGGAGGGGAGAGCAGCGCAGAATTCCCTGCAGCTGGAGGACGAGCGTGCTGCTTTGATGGATGTCTCTGGGGCTGCCTGCCCGTACTCCTCACCCACTGACCCGTGTAAGGCTGGCTCAGTAAGTGCTGCCCAGCTGGGGAGAAATGACATCATAGCTCATCACTCAGCCCCACGCTGCCTGCATGAAGCAAACGGGACCAAGGGCCTGTCCGTAAATTATGGCGGATCGCTGGCTCGCGTGGGAGCTTCTGTGTGCTCAGGAATGAGTGGCTCTGTAAGCAGGCATCCTGTGCCTGCTGCAAGCAACGGAATGGGGGCACAGCATGAGCTGCAGGAAACCAGCTCAGTTCTCAGACCCAGATGAGTAATACAAGGGAAAAAAAATGGGAAATTATTCCCTATTTTTTTTTCCTATTTTGTGCAGGGATTTTCACACTCTGAAGCACCTGATGAAGGTTAAAGGGCAAATAATCCCTTTTAAGTCACAATTCCTCAACAAATATGCAACAGAAACACATGCATATATTGATTTACAAAGTGCAGAGAGATGCAGGTACTCCCTACTATGAGCTGGAATAAATTGTGTCATCAATAACACCATGAACTCTGAATGGTGTTGTATGCCATCCAAAGATGTTTCATATACAACTCTAGAGTAGCCAGTAAGGCGTAGGTTTTTTTAAAATTTCATATTCAATAGTAGCAGCAGGCAGGAAGAGGGTTCAAGTTGGATAAAAGCTGCTTATTCAAAGTGCATTTTTCTCTTGCTACATGCCCTTTTTTATTCCTGCTGCCCTCTTGTGGTGGAGTTTCATCTTTCTACCTTGAAATTTTCAATTGCAAGTTTTAGATGTGGTCATATTTAAATGGATCTATTAATTTATTTATAATTTTTTTTAATCTAAGAATTTAAGGAATCTCACATGACAAACAAGTTAACTCACTTCAGTTTGACAAAATAAAATTGGAAAAATTGGACTTTCAGTTACTTGCATATTTTACAGTATTAATTAAATTGTGTTTTTAAAATATGCAGTCATGATTTTAATTATATCTAAGATGTTGATTTCTATAAAATTTAAATATGTTTTTAAAGTACAGCATCAGAAACACTTATCATAAACCACTGGTCTTCTCATTCCACTACTATAATAATTTCATGACATTCATGTACATTTCTTGACAGAGAAATAAAAAACTTTAAGATTAGATTACAAGCAATTTAAGAAAAAGTCACTTTTCAATTCTGTGGCAGAAATAAAGCATCAAGTCTTCCTGAGGGAGTTCAATTATGAGCGCAAAGTCAAGAAAGAAATTAATCTCTTGAAGCCACATTCTTCCCACATTCTGGATTTCCATCACTCCTGTGTTACGTGTATCACTGCATTGATCCCATTTTCTTTATAGTTGAATCATGTGGAGGGCCTGTGTACTGAAGTTCTTAAATTACAGTAAGTTCTTTTAGAAAACTGTTTAGAATTGCCTTGTTGAGAAACTTTTTTTTAATAAAAGAAACTAATTTAAAACAATGTTTTAAATACTATAAGGTAAATTTTTATTGAAACATCTTTTAAAGGATCAACAGAACTTTGAGCAATCTTAAAACTCCACTATCTTTACACACAGGGTTCTCTCCAGAATCACTCTTTTTTCTTTCCACTGATGGAATATCAAAGCAGGGACTCCTGTATAATCTCCCTTTTTAATCTAATGATGTATGGTGTGGAAGGATATTTTTTCATTATTCTTTTTATTAATGTCCTTTATTATGTATATGTGTGAAGACCACTGAATAAGTAGGGAAAAACTACTGAAAATAGGACAAGATACAACTCATTCTGGAAAGATGTTTATTTTCTTTCCTTTGTATTCAAGTTTCATTATCTACAGACAAACTGTTCATGGGCAGTGGAAGGTCAAGTACACTGTGACACAGCATCAGTGCCTGTCATGGCCTTGATTCTGGCATAGGACACCTGAGGGTATTTTGGAACATGTTTTTTTACATTTTACACCTGCACATCTCTCCCACACTCAGGTTCTGCAGCCCCTCAATCTGTTTCTTGATAATTTTCTTCAGATTGTGACAGTCTGTTTTTCCATAGATAAACACTATTTCTTCTGAGTGGATCACTCATATATACATAAAGTTTCTGAAGTCCAATAAATTGTTTTCCTTTTGTAGTGGGTCTTCTCTTAATAGACTTTAAAAGACATATTTTAAACTAAATCCAAAATGTGCCCAGCAGTTCAAAGACTTAATAAGAACAGTGTAAAGTTAGTGAAGTCCTAAGAATTGATTAGGACAAACATTGCCTGGTACACAAATTTAAATAAGTCATTCAGGGTTACCTTACATGGTTTATATAATTTCAATTCTACTGTTTTGTAGAATTATTAATTGGTTTAGGATATTTCTAGGGTACTTACAAGGTTAATATCTCAGCAATTTAAAGTTCATGCCACAACTAGATAACATACTTAATTGCAGCAAAGCTTCAAACAAATTTCTTGCAACATTAGCTGCATTTAAAAGTATAATCTTATGCTGCTTCCTCTTGTTCAGCAGCATTTCAGAATAATTGAAGAGACCATGTATTTACAGTGGAGAAAATAGCATACACTATTAACACTGCTTATGATGCTTATCATTATTTAGAAGCAAAGTCTGAAAAAATATTGACCAAATAATGTTCTAAATGTATTCTCATTAAATAGGAAACATCAGCAGAAGAACCCATCAGCACATGCTTATATTTTTAAAAAATACTTGAAGAAATAGATTCAAGTTTAGTCAGTGTTCTTAAAGATTACATGTCCATTTTTTAAAATGGACAATTCATCTAAGGCACTGTCTACTGCATTTACTTGAAAAGAATCCTCATGGATTCGGTGAGAATTGACTGAAACTGGCTGAGGTTTTTGTCTTTGCTTTTGGCTTTAGCTGGTGATTTGTTTCTTGGGGTATTTACTTGTTTATTTATTTAAATAGGAGCTGAGCATTCAGATTCCCATTTAAATTCTATCAAGCCTGATGCTTGAACATGACAGTTGATACCTAATTCTCATCACCCACCTTAGGAGAGTTTCACTGTTAACATCGAGAACATTGGTGCGTTCACCATCCACTCTTTAGAAAATCTTAATCAAAAGCTTACTCCTTAAAGGCAGCTAATGTTTCAGGAAATCTCATTGGAGCTCTGCTCTCCTTAAATACATTATCTAGCTGCAGTACAGCCTTAAAAGGTTAAGATGTTAACCTTGGCTTTACACTACAGAGACTGTTCTACAAATACTGATAGTGTAATACTGAGTTTTCTTAAAACAAGGAGGGGATGAAGCAAGCAACTTTTGGACTTTAAAAGAGTAGTAGAAGTACTTCAAAAAGAATATTTTCTAAAAATAAAGCATGGCTTAAGTTTGTCCTTTGAATAATCCTGACATGTTTGTACTACGGTGGTTTGGGAAGCACATAAAGTGCTTATAACTATCCCATGCAGGTGTACATTGAGTATGAGCCTAATTATTTACTTTTCTGTTTAGTGGTGGCCAAACATGTCTCAAGTGTTGCCCTGAATCATGGCCTAAGTGCATAACTTCAGTAATCTACTTTTGCCCAGTCATTATATGCAGATTGTGAAGACTTGACACGTGTGACTAGTACATAATGAGCATTATCCAAACTTCTAAAGAAGGGCTCTCTGTGTATAACATATTCAGGGCTGACTGCTGGGTTTGGTGTTTTGTGTCTGCAGCTTTCAGTCTATTTCGAGTGAAAATATGTAATTCCAGGCCACTCTTCCAATACATCACAGTCATTTTCTGCATTTTACTTGTTTTTCTCTCCATTTTTCCCACAAAATAAAACATCATTACAGCAGGTTTAAAGTGCACTTTAGTGCCTGCAATCTTCCCATGCTATTCTTTAATATTTCATCATTAAATAGCAAAATAACCTGATATGATCCTAATTTAGTGCCAATTACACTGCATTGATCAAAGTGACCTTTTCATACTGGAGCACAAAAATCAATCCCGCTGCACAACAAATGTCAGGGGGATGAGAGCAACATATAATCTGTGACAATCAAAACATTACTTACAAATGAAATCACCAATGACCTGCATGCCAAGGCAATTTCTGCATAATGTGCACTGGTTTTATTTGCAGCTTTTGTTGGGATTTTTTTGTCTTGTTTTGTTCCCCACTGTCTGCTGCCAGACATAGTTGTGCTATTTCACAGTTTCACTGACAGCACTGAAAATGGTTGAAGCTCTATGATTGATATAAAAATAATCACACAAAGTGACTATAACCCATAATGCCTCTTTGATGTTCAGTAAAGTGTAATTTTCTGGGGATCCAAAATTCAGACTGTCTTCTAACAATGTTCCTGTGATGTATTTGGTGGTATTTCAAAATGTAGCCAAATTGACTAGGTCAGCCATAAGCAAAAAAAAGCAACTGCTCAGGGATCCTCACTGTTCTGCCTTCAGTCAGTGACCCACAAGCCACAGTTTGACATAGATATTAGATCTGCAAAGTTAATGACAACATTGCATTTACCCATTGCATAATTACCCATTATGTCCATGTCAGTTTTAGGGTTCAAATGGGGAGGCATTTGGCTGCGCAGGCAGTATCATCTACCAGCCGTAGCTAGAAGCCACCTGACCTATCTAGATCTGTAATTCAAAAGAGAAAATTGATTTTAGGTCACTTTTCAGGATTGGTTTTCTTAATCATATAATAAAAGTATCTAAATTTTAACTTGCTTTGTGTTTTGCTCATAATTAATCAGGGATGACCCATCCAGTGAAAAAATTCTTTACCCACAACCAAGACAATTTAAATTGATTTGTGAATCTTCAACTCATGAATCAAAGCTAGTAACAATGTAGTTAAAATCATGTTGTTAAAATCTGCACTTTTCACCTATTCCACTGGTGTGAGCATGCCACAAGACCAGAAGATCTGAATCTGTGTGTAAACTATGTCCTCTTCAAGCATGTAGATTGTTGAGGTTTTTGGGTCTTCAAGCATGTAGACTTCCAGCATGTAAACTGCTGAGGTCTTCTTCAAGCATTTAGTTCTACAGAAACAGCTGGGTCTCTGCAAGATAAAAATCCATCTCCTCCAGTACTCAGGTAAGACTTGCAGGATCTGAGAGCTGAGATCTGCCAGTGGCAGTTTGTCAGCTCTTGGCTGAGGAATTTAATCTTTTTGTGTATTAGTTGCTTTCGTAAAACTTAGATGTGGTATTTATACTTCACTCTTAGATTTTGTCTTTTTAGATGTAAACTGGATGCTCCTAGATGATAGGTTAATGAGCAGAGCCTCTTTTAGAGACAGCTGTGTCATGGCCTTGTTCAAGATAAGGAGTGGGATCTTGAAATGCATTCAGTCAAACTGTTTGAAAATGTTTCACTCTATTTTGCAAACATACTTGGTAAAGGATTATGTCCAAAGAATTGAGGTAATTCTCAAGGGTTGGGTTTTTTGTTTGTTTGTTTTGTTTGTTTTGTTTTGTTCTGTAGCTGTTCTCTAGAGAAAAAGTGTTCTGATTGAAATAATTTATCCATAAGAAAAATCTCCAAGGCCTGGATATTTTCCCTGCTCATGCACACTAATCTGCTAATCAACCAAGAATGAGAGAGCATGGGAAAACCTAACTCTTAATATCAGTCTCAAAAGTGCTTGTTCTTCCAGATGCTTTAACTTCAGATCCAAAATAGACAAAAAAAAGAATAATTAGGGGGAGAGATTCTCAGGGTTTTATCATCCCTATTACTGTTCTGGGGGTCACAAAACATTGCCTTTTATAGCACTTCACTGATAATGAGACTGAACAATCTCAGATAGGAATATCTAAAAAAGGGAAGCTAGCTATGCTTTCTGCCTCAGAGATGACTGAATGAAACCTTTGGTGCAGCACTTGAGATCCTTGAGGGCCTCTGCATCAAGGTTAAAGAGCCCTTTTGGGTCCTAAAGAAAAAACTACAATCTTGGGGAGTTCACATACATTTGCTTTTTTTCCTTGCTTTCAGTAGCTTTTGCTAGAGATACAGTCTGTGTTTTACTCACCAGGCTGATTAAAGCTCAGTTCTTTGTCATGACCATATAACAAGAATATCTCTCTTTCTAGAAAGTCCATTAGCAAACATGATTTATGACTGACAATTCCACATCTCTGTATGTAGCTCTGGTAAGAACTAAATAATATTCAAGATCTGGTTATGAACCAAATCCCATTCATTTCACGCTGATGCAGAATTCGTTTCAGACTAATGTAAAGGAACAGTATGGGCAGACTGTTAAGGTGACTCCTTTATTTTGAACATATTCTTCAGTGCAATTTGCAGCTTAACAGCTTCACTATAAATGATGTGATTAAGTTTTATACATATCTGTATATTTGATGTATTTAGCCAAATGTAGCTGTCATTTTGTATCCTGTTTCAAGTGTTTAGAACTAAATCAGTTGTTTGGAGCAATCACAATTTGCAAAGACAATTTTTTTCATTGTTAAGCTGTAATGCAAATCTGAACTGATAAAATAAGGATGACTATATAGATCTGGACAAAGCAATTTTTTTCCATCATAGTAGGAGATTGTAAAATTTATTCACCATTAAAGAATCAGTTGAACAGATCCACTAATTCATCATTTCTGGCAGACATAGACAATGTAATCATTTGCATCACCACATCCAAAATATCCATTCAAAATAGCTGCCCCAACTCAACTTCTAGCATGTCCAGCTCATTCTTTAAAAGCAAAGTTGCTGCTTTCTTTCAGCATTTTACTGTGAGGCAGGACTGCAAATGGGGGACTATAGGTCTGCTGTAACCAAAATCTGTGTTATGGCTGATTACAGCATTTTAATAATTATTGATTTGTTACATTTGTTTTGACTTTTTTATAGAATTTTTTATAGAATTTTTTTTATAAAAAACTATAATTATAGAATTATAAATAGGGATATAATTTATAATGGACCGTATAGGGCTCAGTATAAAATACATGGTATTTATTGAATAAAAGAATATTATATTTATAAGTCTTAATTTATGGCCTAAAATATAGACAGTAGGTGTCTCAGGTAGAAAGAACCTTTCATCTCATATGAAATATAGAGAAAAGTACCAAAAGAAGAAGAAAAAGTTTATGATTGACCTATCAATAACTGGTAAACCTTATCTAGAGGTTTAGGATCTTCAGTTTGTTGTGCCATGCGTGCCACATGATTACTCATCACTGAAATGTAGGACAAACTGAATTTAGACAACAGTTTAGGGCTAACTCTGAAGTCAGTGCTAAAAAGAGGAAATGCATCAGATAACTCTTTAAATAACAAGCCAATGAATGACATTCAATTACTTTTTTTACATATCAAATGAACATATATGACTGTTAGACTTTAATACACTATGTAACCTACTTTAAAACTCAACCAAGCTTTGAAATATTTAAGCCATAGAGTGCCAGGGCTGCATTCCATTTTCTTGGGCAAGACATTACCAGTGTGCTGGATAATGCTATCTCTAAAGCTTTTATGTTTTAGCATAAGAGGTAGTTAGAATTATTAGGTTTCTATTGATTCTGAATGCCACAATTTCTATGAACATCTGATTTCTTTCTTATCTGTATTTTTTTAGATCTATATGTCCAAATTGCATTCAGAAATGTAATCCTCAGACACTAGAGAAAACTAATCATTTGTCTACTCCAGTTATAAATCATACCTTATTAGAGAAAATCAAATTTTCTGTGATCCCAGAACAGAAAATTATGAACTTAATTCCTTACAAATTGTAGAGGAGATAATATCCGATAATCCATTAAGCACATCTCAATCAATATCTATCACTGTAATGTAAAGCACACTGATAAGGATATGTGTATTGCTGATTAAGAGTATCACTATAGTGGTAGTGTATACAAATTTCAAAGAAGTGAAATTAATAGATTGCTAATGTATCAAGCAACTAATTTCATTCAAGCTCAACAGTGAGGTATTTTGCATGCTTCAGAATCTGAGTCAAAATGTATTAACACATGCAAGTTTTAAAATACAACAAAGTAGTGTCTCACATGTAATGAAAGAAACTAACTTCACTTGAGAAAGTGTGTAGAAGCTTACAGTTAACATGATCCAGTCCAAATGTTGTGTGCTTAAGTGGAAAGATTCTCACCAACTTCACCAGGCTATATGGAAGACCTCTGCAGTCTGGTATTACATATTTCCTTAAAAAAAACCCCAAAACACACAAATAGCATTTTAAAAATAAAGGATAGCTTTCACAGGAAATTAATAGGACCTGCCACACTTATACTTTGCTTTAAGCTTGTCTTGGAATGAGTTTTCTGCCTGTGTATTTATGCACTAGAAAATCCTAACTGACCTGGAGCAGATTAAGTGATTATAGTGTGCAATTCAACAAATTCCAGAAACACGTTTCAAGTCCCTGAGTCACTCACATGCTGTTCAATTGTTTATGCACTGTGAAAAGTGGCTGTATGACAAGCATGCAGAAGGAAACTATTCTTATCAAGACAGTAGGTAGTTTTGTGTGGCTTCTGCTAAACTGACCTCCTAACCTCCTATCCCAGCATATGTTCTAAATAGTTCTTAATGAACAACAAGTAAATCATGGAAAGGAAGTAAGTCTTGCATACTTTCTATGTAAATCTTTTTTAAAGCTCAAAAATAATTATTCCTTCTTATGAGATATCACTTTTGTCGGTAAATTAGTGTTTCTGAGCACAGGTAAGCACATTTTGTTGGTAAATCTAAAGGAAATGTTAATTATATGAAAAAATTTCTTCTTTGCAAGACAAAGGGGTGGCACTTGAAACCTCTCCTATTCTATCACACAAAGTCTTCTTCCAGTCTGAACAGAGCAAGCAATTCTAGGAGTTCCATTTGTTTAAGAAAATAGGTCTAAATTGATTAAACTAATCATTTTATTCTAACTGCTCTTTTTAAAGACAACTGCTGATTGCATGCCCCTTTTGTAGCTGTAGCTGAGCCTGAGATGGTACAAAATAACCATCTTGCCAGTTGTCACAACTATTTGCTCATTCTTTAATTAAACATAATATATAAAACCGTATAATTTACATCTAATTGGGAAACATCTTCTTCAGTCAGAAGGCATATAGTCTGATGGCATAAGTAGAAGCTTGGGTGTCAACAGGTCTGAGCTACTGTCCAACTAGAGAATCACAGCTGGCCTGGCAAAGATTTCTTAATCTTCACATTTAAAAATCTAATTTATTTACAAAGGATAATTTCAGTTAACCATTGACTTGATGAGTATGCTGTGAGAGCTGGTGTATTGCAGACCTTAAAATAGGAAAAAAAATTATCACTGACTTGCAGGAGCAGTATACTGTGATAACAGCAAGGCTGTGGTTAAATAAAGCAAAAAAAGGACTGTAACTGCAGGTTTGTCTTAAAAAAAAACAGTAAACAGAATAAAACCCTGTTTCAAAGTCATGTTCTGGTTTGCCACAGAGTTTAATGTTGTTGAGGAGTTGAATTGTAAATATAATAATCAAACTCCATTAAATAACAGGAGTGGGTTTATCCAAGGAGAGATTGGGAGCCAGCCAGACATCACAACAATGCTTGGTAGAAGAGAGGCATGGGATTGAAGAAGTCCTCTCCACACAGGCTGAACACAAAGGAAAGCAGCTTTGTGGAGTAGGACCTGGGAGTCCTGGTGGACAACAATCTGTCCATGAGCCCAGCAGTGCCCTGGTGGCCAAGAAAGCCAAAGGGATCCTGGGGTGCATTAGGAAAAGCATAGCCAGCAGATCAAGGGAGGTGATCCTGACGCTCTGCTCAGCCCCGGTGAGGCCATACCTGGAGTGCTGTTGAGGCCATACCTGGAGTGTCCAGTTCTGGGCTCCTCAGGACAGACGTGGAGCTGTTGGATGGAGGGCAGTGGAGGCTCCAGTGGAGGACAACAAATATGATCAAGGGAGTGGAACACCCTCTTATGAGGAAAGGCTGAGGGAGCTGGACCTGTTCAGCCTCAAGAAGAGGTGACTGAGAGGGGACCTCATCAGTGCCTATCACTGTCTGAAGGGAGGGTGCCAAGAAGATGATCCAGGCTCTTCACAGTGTCAAGCAACAGGACAAGAACAAATGGCCAGAAACTGATGCACAGAAACTTCCACCTAAATATGAGGAAAAACTTCTTTACTGTAAACTGGCACACATGTTATTTAGTTCAGTTCTAAAACCAACCATTTTACCAAAGGCTACAGCTTTTGTATCTTGCAGCAGAAATCAAATGCTAACAAAACATCATTTAGTGTAACAGGCTGATTTTTTTTAGATATTCAATATACATTCAAAACTTTATATTGTCCTGAAATCTCACACTGCTCTTTAAAGTATCTCCTTTTTCCTCAGAAAGACTCAAAAGGAGGAACCTTTAGAAGCAAAGGAACAATCTATTATTATTCATGATCTGGTATACCTATTATCAGCAGTGCATTTAACTGAACAGGCCAGCATCCATGCTGCAGTCTAAGTTAATCTCTTCCTTTTCTGATTGAGAACTCTTTTTCTAAAACAAAGCAAAAAGCATTAAGGTAAAATATGCCCGAAGGTCCTTTTATTGCATACAAAAATTAACCAGGACCTTTTTCCCACACATGGGAATAAATATGCTGTTAAATTTAAAACAATGAAAATGACTGCTTATGTAATGACAGGGAAGTGTCACCTGTATTTTTGGGGATAATGCCTTTCTCATCATTAGACTAAAGGTTTATCAGCCATGAAATTTTTAGATTTTTCTCTTTTTTTTTGGCACAACACACATCATGGTTTTTACATGCTTTGGTCTCCAAATACACTCTTTCCTGGGGAATTTTCTGCAGCCAAGGAAAATTTGTCACAATCTGGTAAATTTACACAGCAAACCTCTTTTATGCACAAGTGTTTTATGAGCTACACCATTCACTGCTATCCACAGGGAATTCAGAAGTGCCATAGAAACAGAATCTTCTCCATACACCATGCCCTGCCTACACAGAAAATTAAACATTACATAAAGCACATATAAAGTTAGGCAATTAGAAGACCTTTACGCCCTGCAGCTTGATCCTGTGTTATCCTCCATGCCATAGTTTGAATCAATACCATTACTAACTTTACTTTGTGTGCCCATATTATGCACATTCAAGCCCCAATACACTGGAAGTTGCTAAAATTCTGACTAGTAAAAGTTGCAGGTTGCCAAACCAGCACACCATTCTCTGTTGCTTTAGGTCATGAAATAAAATGATGCAGACACTGGACACTCCAAGGTAAAAAAGAGGGCAGCTTAATTTCTGACTCCAGCATTTATAGATTTCTAAAAGTGACAGTGGATTGGAGGATGACAGTGCTATTTCTCCAATGACACTGAACAAACCAACAGTCCATCAAATTTCTCCTCCTCCATAAAAGAATGTAAAACAAGAAGTTATTTACATAAAGTATGTGAGAATGTTTGTTACAAGAATATAAACATCAGAAGGCTTAGAAGAACTTAAAAAAACAAGGCAACAATTCTCCTTTGAACAGGTCACCAGGCCTTTGATCCCTGTCCAAGCAGGAGCTTCACCTTTTGCTGGCGAAAAGTTCCAATGCTGAAGGAACAGGACTGAACAGCAGACAGAATATGACTTAGCCAATGATATCATTATTGCACTAAACCCTCATTTTGTATTTCACACTCCACTCCTCTACTCTTGCTGCAGATAGCTGTGGATTAAAGCTGGAGAACACAGGAATGCTGGCACAACCAAAAATCAGCATTCACAAAGAGATATATAATACACAGTAGACTGAATCAAGAACCTGAACAGAATCAGAAAGAAAACAATAAGGAAAAATACCCTTATTCAGGTTATGACCATCAGGAGCTTAAATGATAGTTTTTGCTTAGTCCATTAAGGAGCACTCTTCACATCTCACCCTAGATCACAGGTTGTCACCTTTCCAACTCATACCTTGGGATCAGTTGATTTCTTCCAAGGAGTCCTTGAAATATAGCTGTCACAAACAACCACTGTGTAATGGATGGTACAAAAGCAACACAAGCTGTTGGATGTTATGCAACTCACTGCCACTGGGCACTTTTTGGGGGCATTTTGCCATACCTCCCAGCAGTGAGAACCATCATACAAGGGCTGGGGAGAGAGGAGCCATGTTCAGCTCAGGCTACATCCACATTTGTTCAGCCTGCTTGCAGATGTAAGTTCAGGCAACCATGCAAGCTGGAATGTGTTCTGCATCTACAAATACCTTCCTCATATAAAAATAACACAAGATCTCAGGTTCCCTTTTAATTGAATGACTCTTCAGGTTTACACTCTATTTTCTCCAGTTTTCCTCTTTGTAAGAGACACTCACTCTTCATAAAATTTGCAAGCAAAAGTCCTTTCCTATTTACAGATTTCTAAAGTAAAGGATTTGAGGAAAAAGTCAAGCATTTTTAAACTCTTGCTTTAAAAAACCCCATTGATCATTTGTTTTAATGCCAGCACAAGTTTTATATAAAACCTACCTTTCATTTATGGGAAAAATAATATTTTTTCCTGATATTTAATACATACATTATTAGATTCATGTATTTATTGATTAAATTGATCCATCATATCATCTGTGAATGTCTTTTCAGTAACATATCCATTTTTACACCTCTTGATTCAAAACAGATTCACAAGTTTTAAATGAAAATTCTGGTGAAAATGCACCTTTATCAACACAGAGAAATCAACAGACCAGCAGGGTTTCACCTGGAAAACCTGGCTTCAAGTCAGGCTTTGCAGAAGTCAGACAAGAAATCCGATTTTATCCAAGTGTCCAAAGCCCTATCTCCAGTGAATGAGCAAGTTTCTTTTTCTCTTCCAGAAATGCTTGACCCCAGACAGTTTTGAAATGCAGGAAAAAATAGGTATGCCTTAAGCATTTATTATTGCCTTGTAGAAGCAACACATGAAACCTCCAGAAGAGTGAAACATCAGAAATTTTTAAATTTCTGATTAGATATGTTGAAGTTAATAGATAACTAATATTTTCTAAAAAACAGTATGAAATTCATTAATGAAGTTTCCATTCTTTCTGGTTTGTTCCTAGAAATAAAAATAGAATTAATAACTACTATGATGATGGAGAATAGAAAACCTAAATGCAATGTTACAGAACATATGTAATAAACTGACAATTTTGCATTAACTTTTATATTTTGGAGTATAGAAATCATTGTGAAATATTATACTGCCATGATCTCAGAGCCTAAAGGATTCCATAAAATTGTTCTGGAGATCTTTGTGTTGCAAAATATGGAGAGTATGGAACTAAAAATACATTAATAAAAATCGACATTTTCTCAACTACACAAATTAGGTTTTGGCAAGGTAAATGAAAAATAAAAGTGGAAAGGAGAAAGAAATGTTATTCAAACCTTTTGGTGAGTAAGAATAGGTGTGACTGAATTAAATACACTATAACCTATGTGAATAATATACTCCATCAGTCTCAGGGCTCCAGGTGAGTCAGTGGGATGATACATGTTGATGCCAACTGATGGCACTAATTCACCAATCTATTAAAATTAGAATATTACATTCTTAAAAATCAGCTCTTGAATGTGGGCCAAACCCAGGACATGGCTTAAATAGAAGCACAGCATAGTTTGGAGGACAAACTTGCTTTAGCCTGAAAATATCTCTCCAGCATATCTGTTGTAATTAAGTGCTGGTGGTCACCAGACAGCATACATTTCCTTTGACAGAAAAGCCCAAGATTTAGCACAGCAGTAAGCCTGAGTGTGGTAACCTGAGCTGAGTAACAAGGGAAGATATATTGAGAATGAAGCACAGCAGAGAGCAGAATCTTGAAATTCACTTCTCACCGACTTTACAACCTGTGGAGAGAGCCACGCATCCTACAGGGAGCCAACCCTTCCCCGGGGGGTGGTTGCCAAGCCCTGTCCCTGCCCACCCTCCCCGGGCTGGTGCACCTGCCGGCTGTGCTGGCCAGGTCCAGCTGAATGCCTGCTGCCTGCAGGGACGCCAGGATCAGGGGAATTAGTTCTGCTTGCCTTGGGAGGCCAGCCCAGCCACCACGGTTTCTATTCAAACTCCCCTCCACCACTCAAGCTCAACTGGAACCATTTAGTACCCACATTGTTCTGTGGTTTTTATTTGTTTCCTTCCACTCAAGCACATGTTAGAAAAGGCGACCCCCCAGCAATCTTTTTTTTTCCCCCCTTTTCACATGACTAAGCAATTATCTTCTTCCTAATCAAAGAGACAGATGAAAAGAGTTTATTAATAAAAGTTCCCCTTCAGGAAGATTGGAAATGAATGATTAGTAAAATACACCCAATTTTACTTATAGACCCCCCTCATAGACAGGCATCTGTGTAGGGTAGGGATGCCAGAATAGTGGTGGGGATTCAGGCATCTGGAAGCTGTTTGCGATATGGATTAGAAGGAGGCACATAGATACTGCCTCCAGTCACAAAAGCTTGCTCTGTGGAGGGGGGAAAAAATATGCTGCTTGTTTACAGTGCTACTTTTCCCTTTGCTTGTTATCTGTTCTATTTCTTCCCTCGCTCCTCTCTCCCCACACAATTCATGAGCAATTATGTCCGCACCGATATGCCAGCTGGTGGGGCCTGTTTGCCATACCCACCACACCAGCATCTAGGAAAAGGGGAGAAGGAGACGGGAGCTGGGCAAACAACACGGCATTGTGCTTGGGACCAGGGCATTATCTGCTCCCTGTTGCCAGGGAATGGGGAAAACAACTCCTGCACAGAGGAGAGCAGACCAAAGATAGTCACGTCTTCAGCCTGCCGTGTACCCACAGTATATTTAAAACAGTGGTAAATCACTGACACAAAAACTCCAAGGGGCTTTAATAAAGAGCTGAATATTTAAGCAAGTTTAGAAAGAGTGGTGCTTTCCAGACAGATCTAGTTTTACCAGCATGAGTCTGAGATGGTCGCAATATTTACAAGCATTAAACCATCGTAAAAAATCATGTGTAACCTGAGAAGCATTCTAGTGAATAAGTCCGTCATACTTGTCTTATGAAATAAATATTAAATGCACTCAAAGATGCTACTTTTAAATCTCTCTAGCAATAGGCTTTTCTGATGCTTTCTACTGGTTAAGTTAAAATTTTAGTCTCAAAATCAATAAGTAAAGTATAAGATAAGGCTGCTTAAATTCTACGTCATACATTAGAACTCAAATTAAGAGAATATCCCACCTGAGTGTGAAGGGGCTTGGGATCAGGGTTTTAGGCCTTCTATTCATCCAGTTTTTTTTCAATCAGAAGAAACAAAATCCAAGCCCTTAACTACTTCAAAAATGTCAAAGAAAAATTTTTTTAATGAAATTATTATTTTAGACAGGGTTGCTTTTAAATTCAGATTCTCATCCTGCATTTCAAAGAAGATAAAATTTCTCCCCTCTCACATCTCATTTGGAAGAAATTGCTTTCTGAAGCAAGGGCATTTCTTTAACTCATTTTTTCAACAGAAATAAAATTAAGCATTAAGCAGCATCTCAAATTCAACTTTTTCCTAGGAGCTTCTCTAAAAAATGCATCTAAGAGCTGACAGAAAATATAGCTGAGGAAAACAGATTTTTGTGCAAGCATCTTTCTGAATTTGTCAGCATTTTTGATTATTTGAAAAAGAAAAAACAAAATTAATTGGAAGACCACTAAAAAATAATTCAAACTTCTCCACGTAATTACAATTACAGCAGTATCACAGTAGGGCTATACTATTGTTAATACAGTAAATAAGGCAGGCTATTGCAGTAAATCCAAAATTATTAGATTTAAACTCTTGACAATGGATATTCATTTTAGACCTACTGGATTGTATTAGATATATATTTTAAGCCTCTTAAATGCTTACATATTAGAGGTATAGGGAATCTCTGCTTTTAGAGGAAGGACTGCAGAAAAAACCCATACCTTGTAAACAACATTCTTAATGCCATTTATGTGTGTCACTTTACAGAAAAAAATATTTAAAATTATATACATTTATTTCCACAGAACAAAATGATGAACAAGACCAGTGCTCTACAGGTTTCCTTAGGATGGATTTAAGATGATCCTATGAAAGACAAGTAGAGTGGATTTCACTGGCCACTTCTCATTAGTGCCAGAAAAGTTTTAAAAAATACCCCACTATCACACAATCCATATCTGTTAATATTTAGAGAATTCTTTACATAGTACTAGTAGGCTTGTTTATATCATATTTCCATTACATAACATAACATTACATAACAATTTACCTATGCAAGTCTTAAAACAGAAAATCACAACTTATTTAAAACTGTTTAAAACCAAATATTTTTCTATCTACATAAATTATCTATAACAGACTCAATACATTATGCTGCATCTTCCCAGATGCAGACATCATGTACATTGTTTCTTAAAACAAAGTACCTAGTCTCTTCCTTTCTCTTCTTGCAAGTGATGTAAAGTTAAACCCCTCCTTTAACTGGAAAAAAAAAAAGATGTAGTGCCCAACAAGAGCCACACTTTCAAGTTGATACCACTATGGAAAACTTCACATTTAAAGGAAAAAAGAAAAACATTGTCTCGGTAGGTCATCACTGTCCAGGTTCCCATGAGGAAGTCCTTGGGGAAGGCAGAATAGCCTGAGGTTTGTGGTGGTGTTTTTGGTGCTGTTAATATTAAAATATGTTTCTGTTTCAGAATGGGTCAAATAATGACAGGTTTGTAAAATGCAAGATATCTGACAATATTCAAAATTGTTCAGGCACCTCTGACAATCCCACCTTCTTTATGCTTTGTCTGCATTCAATGCCTACACCAAGGAGATTTCCATGAACACTGTTTAAAGAGCAATTAACAGCTAAGAAACCAGACCTTTTTTTCCTGAAGAAGAATTGTATCTACAAAAGAAAACAATGCAATGGTTGGAACTATTGAAGATAATATTTACTTTCACATTGAAAATATATTTAGGTTTTTTCTTTGTGGGCATTTCACAAATAATATGGAAGCTTTATAAAATGAGAGAAATTTTTTAATGGAACATCCACTTTACAGTTCTTATGTTTGTTAAGTCATATTACCTTACCTTTTCAGAACTGTACTGATAAAGTAATTTTTAGGAGTGATTTATATTATAGCTGAAAACATTTATATTATTCATTAGAACCATCCAGCTAAGACATTAACAGAAAATTGAATATAATATTGCAATTTTATTCTTTCTTTAAATATAAGTTCTATATTCAGTATGTATCATGGCTAGATGTGGAAAAAAAATATTTTTTGTACATTTTCACTTCTCTTTAATTCCTTGATGCCTGGTTTAGACATATTATGTAAATTTGGACACATGCAGCTGTGCACATATGTTTAAGGATTCAGACTTAAATGCATGATTGTGATATAACCATATGCAATACATTCATATATTTTTGACATGCTCCCAAGCAGTTGATTTTGTGTATTTATGTAGGAAATAGATTATTTGTTTGCTTTTTGTGTATTTATGTAGGAAATAGAGTATTTGTTTGCATGTTCCTTTACATTAAACAAAGGCTCTATGATTTTGTCGAACTGCTGTTAAAGGATAACACGTATATATGACTTAAAATTGCACATGTAAATGGCCACATACAATTCTGGCCTTCTAGGAAAAAACATAGAATTAATGTGCCTCATTAAGTACATAACTTCTATATCAAAAAAAGCCCCTGCTTCTTTATGTATTGCCATTATATCTTTAATATTTCCAGAAAACTAAAAAAATGGTTTTTCTATCCTTGTTAGATAGAAATGTTGTATGTCTAATGACATTTTTTAATCAAAGTCTCAAGCAAAACCCCATGGACTTGATGTGAGTGATGTAAGTGCAGTTGAAACAGCTGAACAGGCGATGATACAGCCTGCTCCACCATAGAGAAAGATATTTAACTAAAAAAATCACTAACATCAATGATTATCAACCCTGTAAAAAAGAAATAAAGAGAGAAAAAGAGAGAGAGAGAAAAGAAAGAAAAGAAAGAAGGAAAGAGAAAGAAAGAAAGAAGAAAGAAAGAAAGAAAGAAAGAAAGAAAGAAAGAAAGAAAGAAAGAAAGAAAGAAAGAAAGAAAGAAAGAAAGAAAGAAAGAAAGAAAGAAAGAAAGAAAGAAAGAAAGAAAGAAAGAAAGAACCCAAAAGAGAAAAAGTTTCCGAAATTAGGCTTAACATCCAGACACACTGAGGTGTTTATATGTATGCATGTAAGTGTGTGATCCATACATGTCCCTACCTGCATCTATGTGCAATATGTACAAATTTTATTTTTTCTATCTTGACACAGTTTTGTCTGGAGATTTGCAGTTTCTGTTCAAGGGGAGTACAAGTGAAGATCTTTGAAGAGGTACATATTTTAGTCTGGTCTGGTTGGCCTGCAACCTCTGTTCTGATCCTCCCTTCTATAAACAATCCTCTCATGATGATATGTTCGTCCTCTTCCACAAGTGGATAAACTGGATTCTCCCAAAGGCAAAGAGGAGAAGCATAGGTATATTCTGTGGTAAAGACCTTTTGACTGAGAATTGATCTGCATTCTAATAATATCTTTTTCAGCTATGAAAGCCAACAAACAGTTTGCCTTATTTCTCATGAAATATCTAAATAAGATGAAACCTAGGCTATTTCCTTAATGTGTTAATGTCCAGATTTAAAAAATAAAAAAATAAAATCCATGCTATTTCCTTAAAAAGTCTTGTTTAAAAAAATATTACTGTCATTATGTAACCTAACAGTTCTCTGTTTTCAAGTATGGTGATTAAGGAGAGAAACCCATCGGACTTTGCTTTCCCCTCCTCCCATGGTCATAAGCACAAAATTCCTTTTGACATTTTACCTGTTTATGTTGCCTTCACATTAACCAGCATGCCCCCAGTGCCCAGAGCCCATGCTTTGTCATTTAAAGTGAAACTAAAGCGATAGAATCTTTTTTTTGCACCTTTTCCCTCTATATCCCTTTCACACCATTATTTATCCAAAACTCTTCAAATATCTAGAGTGACATTAGTCTTTCAAGTGGGAAAAAATAAAGATATTTCTCTAGGGGAATCACAGATTATTCTCCACTCCTTCAGTAGTTCCAGCCATAAGACTATTGTGTCTGTGTTCAGCTATCGGTATTTGTCTGCATTTATAATTTTGAACACTTTTTATTTGTAACTTTAGCATTTAACTTTGGATAGAGAATTTAACCATTTCATAGCTTCTAGCATTTCATCCTACATTATTGTACTTTTCTAGCATTTCATCCTATATATGTACTTTTAATCTAATTTTAAGACAAAAATCACCAAAAAACCAATGTGGTTTACTTTTTCTGTGATATTTATGCTAGTCAAAAAATGCCAGATGAAAGTTCGATGAAAAGTATCAACAAAAAAGCGGATTACAGGGGTAAAACAAATGCTTAACCTATTTCAGCTTAACCCATTTCAGCTTAACGCAGTGGGCATATTTTCACCCTCGTCAAAGTGAATGTCTAGTGAGAATCTCTTTTTTCTAGTGAAGAAACAAGACCTGGTAACATTTATTAATTTTCATCTAACATCCAGAATTTATTCCCTGTTTTTCTGCCATCTGAGATAACATGTTCTTTCAAAATTAAAACATAATAGGATGTTTGAAGTTTTTAATGCCTTCTCAAATGCAAGAGGTACAAAGACCAAGTAAAAATCAGCTACTTCCTATCACGAAAATGCCCCACTGTGGAAGTGACATTTTGATTCTGCCAATTAAAATAAAGAAATAATTATAATTTGCAATGAAAGCTAATTGATAAATGAAGTGTCGCCGACTAGTAGTGGTGCTGGCAGGGTTACATTTCATAATCCCACCAGGTGCCTTGCAATCATGTGCAGGGAGTCACAGAGGGACAGGATCCACAGCAGCTCACCCCCTCCTCCCCTGCCCTGACTCCAGGCATCCCTTTCTATGACCTCTTTGCCAGTCCCACATCCTCTTTCATGGCAGTGCTCAGGGTGGAGGGGCTGGCTGTTGTGGTGTCTCTTGGGCTGGGTGACAGCCCGTTCTCCACAGACAGCGCTGTCAGGGAATCACAGACTTCCACATGTACAAGCGAAATTAACTTCTGTTAGTCTGACATTTTCCGCAATCAATACTCACAGGGTCCTTGTCTCTGGGATCAAAATTCATAAATCAAAAGCAGAAAGCATGAAATAAGGTATTTGATAAATCCATTAACTGAAGTGGAAGTGTACTTCTGTCACACTGTTTAAAGACTACAGTAGTGCTGGCTAAAGGAGGAGAAATCTAACAAACACATTAAGTGAAGTGCTGGCTTGTGTTTGTTTGAATACATGGCTCAATCTCACTTGCTGAAGGACTTTATGCCTGGGCAGCAGACAAGTTGGTTTCCCCGGACTTCACACTGCACAGACTGTCTTCAGAAAGCAGAAAACCACCAACTAACCAATTTCTGATGGACAATCCTCTCCTCCCACTCCAGGACAATCCAAGTTAAAGATTGCATTGCAAGTTAAAATCTGCATTGCAAAACATAACACCACTGCAAACCACTTTGGATTCACTAAAGCTGCATGACCCTAATGTGTGGGTCATTGTTTTTAAGGGTTAGAAGGAAGTCCAAGATACAGATAAGCATCAAGAAAACTTTTGTTACACTTTCAGTCCAAACATCCAAGTGACTCTTAAAGCCCCAAGGACTATCTGTCAGTACAGTTTGGTGTCTAAGGATTTTTTTTTAGCCTTGTATCTATAGTGTAATATAAAAGGTAGCAGTAGACAAATTACTGTCATTAGATCATTTCTTTATATCACTTCAGATACTATGACAATACACCTTCCTTCTTTCATGATGTAAAATGAAGACAAAACAGCTGCTTTTGACAAATCCTCTTCAACAAAAATTGCTTCTAAGTATAACTCCATGTTATCAGTGAAATTCCTATTTTACAGTTTCTGAAATCAGTAGAACAATATTTTCAGCACATCTCATTCTATATTTGCTCAATACCTATCAATGGACAGTTTGATTTTGCTTTTCTCTAATTGCAAGCTATCCAATAATTAGAGCAGGTTTTTTTTCTATACAGATCTTTTGTCTTCTAAGTCTGTCAATAGTTGTGATTTTCTGAGAGTCTGAATGTACTCTAATAGACCTATGAGAATGACTTTTTTTTGCTGTTATGTACATTCAATAAAGTTTTCCCCCATCACTTAAAGGATTCTACTACTTCCTTTTCTGCTCTGAATAATACAGCTTCCCTTGAGAAAACTCATTTTAACAGAATAGAAGTCTGCATTTACTTTTAGATAATAAAATTATTGGGCATGTCTGGCTTACCTAACTATTTATACTTATAGCATCACTCTTATCATGGAACCACTCTAAAATTAAAAATTCTCAATATATTGACCTCTGATATTTACTATTTGACAAAGCATCTACATGCGGGTTTTTTCATCATTCAGGGAGTCTTAGCTGTAAATCTTTGGGGAGAAGAATTTTTTGGGTTTTGGTTACAAGCAACATTTAACCCTATTTTTCTCTTTTTTTTTTTTTTTTTCATGAACCCTGTGAATCCTGACTCTATGTCTTCCCATGGTGGAAGCAGAGAAGCCAGAGCAGCTCCTTATCCATTGTGGCTTCCCAAGCAATAAGATCCCCACTCCTTCACACAGTCAATCTGATTCTCACTCTGCCTGGCTGACAGGTGACTGGCAGGGTGAGTGTCCTGGGAAGCTGAAGAGGCAGACAGTCTATCCACTGATGGAAAACCAGCCAGCCAAATGCCATTTTTATCTTCCCCAAAACTGACCTGTCAGAAATATATGGCTTCTATTTTTTTTTTTTTTTTCCTGCGTGAAGGAAATTTGTTTTCCATTCAGCTCTTTTCAGGGGTTGTTTTAAAACCAAAGAAGGAACCCAGTATTACTGAGAGAGCTTTCACTCACTTAAAATTCAGTAAGTTCACTCACAGCAGGATACCAAGCAGATTGCCTTGCTTAGGACAGTCAGTATAGACAGGAATTCACCTTGAAGTTCTCAGATCTTGATCCAGGACCATTAATTGTTCCACACTTCTCCAGAAGGGCAAGTACCTAATTAAAAATAGGGTAATAAGGAGAAACCATTAATGTCTTGGTTTTTTTCTGCTCTCCCTGCCACAAAGTTGACTTCTCAGTTTCCCAGTAAAACCAATCTGAGAAAATTCCTTCCCTTTGCCTATATACCCCCCTGACATACAAAACATTGAAGTCTGGGTAACATGATGCTTCAGTGGACAGCTGAGTCTCATAGTAGCTTTATATCTATATCTCTGCAGAGCCATTTGGGAGAGTGTAGGAAAAAATACACTCAGAAACAGTCATACTACCTAGCAAGCAGCTAACAAGTGCATATGTTTCAACACTTTCCAAGATATATGTAAAGATACAGTTAATTTTTAATTTTTCCCAGAATTGCATCTTTCCAGTGTTCTTTTAGTCCTCTCTAAAGTAGGGCAGTCTGTCAATTTTTGCCTCCTTTTCTTGTAGAAAAGGAGACTTGATTTCTGCTGATACTATCCAGTATACTAAACCCAGAAATCTTCCAATAGAAACTTACATTGGAGAACAATGTTGTGACTCGAAGTATAATTTGTTTTGGAATTTAAGAGCATCATCAGACAAACTATTTAAAAATGCATCTCATAAACTGAATTAATATTTTAATATGCTTTTGATGCCTAATGAATAATTTTAGCTGTTGTAAAAATAAACAAGAAATCAGGTACTTACAAGTCTTTTGAGATTTATTCAATAAAGCAGTGAATTCCTACAACAAGAAATATAACTTCAAAGACATTGTACTATTGCAATATGACAGCTTAAAAAGTTAAGCTTCTCAATGCCATGTCCACGGAAAAGGATATTTGCCTTTTCATGCAAAAAATAACTAAAATATTATGACAAGTGAAATGGGAAGAATTTACTTTTTCTTTACAGAAACAAAATAAAACTACACTGATAAACCAAGTAGCAAATTGCTATTTGAAATAGATTTGTTGTTTCCTGTTCTTTTTGAGCAAAATATTCTGCTACCTCTTTAACTCTAGTAACAAATACTAATTCCTTCTAATGACCATCTTTTACTCTTCTAAAGAGAAAGCCCTTTTTTATTTGAGGGGATGTCTAATGGTATGTGTTGATTATAAATATGAAACAAAACCTTATATACAATCATGCAGTAGTTTGGGTCGGAAAGGGCTTTAAAAGGTCTCTTAGTCCAACCCTCTTACAATGAGCAGGGACATCTTCAACATTTCACTTTAAGTACTAAATCTTTTTAAATTATAACAATTGTATATTATTAAACACTTTTCAACAGAACTAAACAGATGCTTCCTGCTATATTCTACCCTGTAGCTCCCAGAAAATCTATTTGACAGCAGTAAACACCAATATCAAATCATCCTCTACTTTGCCTGTATTTTTTTATATGGATTTCTCTATTCCAATGACAATAAAAAACAAGACCAATGCTTGCAGTCTATATGAATGCTGAGACCTTTTTAAAATTTAGGAGGGAAAGAGAAGAGCCTTATTGCAAACACAGGCACAGAAGAGCTGCAGCAGTCAGAGCATTTGCCACTGAAGAGCAACAAGATGATTAATTTGGTAATGAGAGTATTCATGATAAAAGCATTTACCTCCATGTGATGCAGAGGGAATTTCTCCTCGGTCTGGTAGCTCAGAGATGAGACCGTTTTCATCTTCTCTGTTCTAGGCTCCTTTAATGAAAATTCCTGAAAAAGACAAAGGTGTAGGATTTCAATCTGGGATTTTTGTGTGTCTGCTGCTAGAAAGCAAGTCAATCCAATATTCACTCATATTCCTGAAAATCTTCTCATTTCCCTTTCCTGTTTCTCTGAACATACTTTTCCAAGCAGCTTTATGCCTCCACTCTGCAGGAGAGAGGATCCATGTTTCTCTTAGAGTTCCCATCATGTTCTCCGAGCTTTTCCACCAATAGTCTCATCTGATTACTGTGCTCCCAGCCAGAGTACGTAAAGAAACAACATGTATGAAAATAATAACTCTCTCTGAAAAGTGTTATAGTTATACTTAACTGTGCCTTGTATCTTTCCTAAAATTTAAATGTAATGTGCTGGTTCTCACTTGGCAATAAATATGAGAAGCTATGAAAATAGTCTTTCATTTTTATTTCATTGGACATAGCTGTTCCAAAAACACATGAAGAGGTCAATTTTTTTCTTTTTCTTTCTGATGTGAAACAAAGGAATAATGGTGATCCATTATTTCAGCATTTGCAGCATTCCCTAGCCAAAGTGCAGGGGTTACATCAATTCTGAAATAGAGATATCTAGTCATTTAGGGCAAGACTGCTTAGTTCTCTTATAAGTCATACTCCAATATGACTTTTGAATTGCCTAGGGTTCCACAAAGCATGTTAATTTAATATCTTAAGGCTATGGCCGTCAACTAAATGCCCATGGTATAATAAAAAAAGACAGCTTTATTAATTTTTTTCTTTACTAGGAATAGTTTTTCAGAAGCAAGGATGAAGAAAATACTTTCCTTCATCATATTTTCAACCAAAGCCAAGCTTCAAAGCTATGACAGATCTTTCTCTGGAAAAGGCTCTCTCCTATGCATTTGGAAGCAGGAGAATGCCAGGCAAGCTTTTGGAGTTATATTTTCCATTCTGTCCCAGCATACAGTTCTGTTGCCAGTTTTCAAATGCTTACAAGACATGTCAGGAGTTGTGTTGTTTATTGCTAATTTTTACACATATACAGTTCACAGTTCAAGCAGTGATGAGAAACAAGGAATTGGACATAAATCCTAGTGTGCATGAATGTAACATTCTTGCCTCTTCTTCCTATCCCTAAATGAGTAGTTGGCAAGTTTGATGGCTGGCTATTAAGAGATTACAACAATAAGGTATTTTAAGCCAGCAACAAAGCAGATGGGAGTCCACAACCTCAATGCAGCAGTTGCAAGCACCTAACTCATTACCTCAGGCTCAAGCAGAAAGAAGGGAGGTTGGTAAAGCATGAGAGCTATTTATAAACATTTTAAAGTACTGTGGTTTCAGTCCTGAATTTGAATGGAAAGCTGTGAGAGAGCTATGTGAGAAGTTTAACAAGCTGGGTATGACAAGCAGAAGAGGAGCCACTGTTTACTTGTTAAACTGGTATTAAACACAAATTGGTACTACCAGCCAGAGGCTTAGTCCCTCTCATTGGAACTTTCTAGTTATTTACTAACTACATCAAGGAGCCCTGCCTTTTGCTAGTTGAAATATTCACATCACCACGCACCAAACTAGATTTGGGTAAACATGAACATCATCTCAAAAAAAAAGCATTTTTTAATGTTTTTCAGGTTCTCAGTTCAGTTCCCTAAATTGCAAATTTCATTCATTAAAAAAGAGACTGTGGGAAGCAGCCCAATGCAGAAATAAGTGTTGTGCGCAAAGAGAGAAGGAAACCCTCCTGTTGTCAGGGCTTCTGCCTTTGCCAACTAAAAATGAACACAAAACTTCTTTGAACCTAAAAAAATCATAATTAGAGCCTAGTGCTGGTCTTGACACTAATCCCGAGCCTTTCTTTAAAGCCACGTGTTGCTCTGTGATTGCTACGGAGTCTTTGCTTCCAAGGGTGCTGCTTTCTCTCACCCAGTTACACACTGCAGGATGAGGCAGTTTCAAAATACAAAATCGAGCCCAGATCAAGTGCATCTAATCCTTACAAGGCCTGCATGCTAACTGAAGTTAAGATTTTGGAAATGAATGGGAATAAAACTGCAAGAGAATAATTTAATTTACTTATTGATGCTTACAAGGTAAAATGCACTTTTCTCACTATGCTTATCTCGATAACTATATGCTAACTTAATTTTTCTTCCTTTAGGTAGGTAGTCTAATGTTTTAAAGTCTTTTTCCAATTTGGGACTGTATATTTATTTCAGCTGATACCCTATGAACCACCTGAGAACATTTAAATGACATCTACCACATAACAAACACTGATTTCCTCCTAGGAGAGGAGGGAGCTGCAGCAGTTACACTGTGTTATTGTACCACAGTGGCAGGCTGCCAATATGTTCATTCACATTTGTAAATTCTGTCTCTTCTGTAAAAGAATAACAATCATAGAACCAAATACTTTGGTAAAATCTCAAATGTTTATCCAAGGCAGTTGTGTCATCTTTGAAATTCTCTGATGGAACATTCCTCTGTTGCACAAACAGTAACAATATAGACACAAAATAAATACCTTATTATACATTTACTTGTAATGGATCTTTCTCCACATCAAGGAAACAATTGGCTGGTTAAAAAAAAAAAAAAAAAAAGAAAAAAGTGCCTTAAATGCTGGGTGGTACTTCATGGAATTCTTGCATGTTTGGAGGACTGTTCTATTGTTCTAGTTTGGTAATGTCTTTTTCATGGAAACAGGGAATAAATTCATCAAAATAGAAAATCTTCTTTTGAGCCAAGACCTATGAAGATTTTTTTGAATAAAGTGACAACTTTCAGTTTCCTTGTAGACCTGCATCGATGCAATTGCCTAGAAAGGCTGCTATTGTTACAGCTGCTGTGTAGATAATGAGTGAGTGTGACACCAGATACTGGTGAAGTGGAAAACAAGGGATTGTTGGCACAGTCCCCATGTTCTCTTTACAGGACAATTAGAGACACTCTGCGTTGTCAAAACACTTTTCAAGATTTAGTCACAAGTTGGAGGCAATCTATCTGTGATTGCTATTGGCAAAAGGTGAACTTGATTTTCCAAAAGTGTGCGAGTGTTTTAGCATAATTAGTTTGAAATAAGAAATGTTATCTGTATTTATTAGAATTTCATAACAAATAGAGATAACAAATTAAATGCAAATAAGTTTCCTATCGATGTCATTTCAAAGTTTTCCTTGTCTATACTGTGGAATTCAGACAGATTCTGCATATAATGGGCTGCTTGTAGTGAAAAAAAAGGAACTGCATGCTTGGGCAGCGCTCTCTGGCTCTTGCTCCACCATATCTCAGCACAGGGTGTGCATGCCAGCCCATCACCTATCACTTGCATCTCTTTTAAACAGGCTGAGGTGAAATATAGTAAGCAGTGTGCCTACAGTTCTGAGGCACAACTCATTTGCACAATCTCTTATTGTTGTGCACACAATATATTAATTTTTAATTGGCTCATACCTCCACTGAGCAAGACTAGAAAACCACATCCCTTGTTCAAACTCTTGCTTTTTTTTTCTCTGCTGTAAGGTCTGTGCCATTAGCATATGCTTCTTGTATTATATACCTAATCCTAAGGCTAAGAATGATTTGCTTTTCTAAAAGACAGCTTTATTTATCAGTCAGGAGCTATCTAAGCATCTAAGAACCATGCTGCATTTCTTAGTTTTTGGACTGTGGCTTCAAGGATACTTTAAATCAGGATCTTCAGTTGGCAGCAGCAGCGGATCATCTCAGTGGCAACTGGCAGGGGGACCTTTTTTAAGGATGAGTCTTTGAAGCACAGCATGTGCACTGCCACTGCACCCATTTGCTTTCTGCAGGGTAAGCTTGCCACCATATGGAAACCACATGGATTACTTAGTGGAGGTCAGGCTAACGCTGGTAGCATAACTAGATTTTCTGTCTCAATTGTAAGAAGTTTGATGGAAACGAAAATACACAGTACAACTGTGGGAGAGGAAATGTGGCTCTTTGTGAACCCTCTTTTGTGGCTTTAATACCAGTCTGAGCCACCCATTCAAGGCTGAGTCCTGAATGGATATTAGCTAAGCATTTTTAAGTTAAGGACAATCAACTCTGATTAGTGGTTTCAGTAAGTACAAATGTTGAAAACATCAAATGTGTATACAATTTGGTGTTTGACTTTCCATTTTCTTCCCTACTTGCACTAAAAAGAGACAGAGCAGACTCCAAGTCTAGTGATATTCCTTAAACAGCTCCATTTTATAGAAAGAACTAACACCAGATTTACAGAGGGGTAATCTAGTTCTAACTTTCTCTAGAGTGCTAAATATTTTCCATACAAACAATTTAATAAGTTATTTGGCACTTGGAATCCAAATGTTACTTGTAAGGCCATGACACAAGAATTACAATCACAATTAATGGTATGTCAATACTTTTTAAAGAAAAATATCGATGTCCAATGTGTAATCAGGCACTTACTACATACTATGATCATCTTTCAATGAATGCCATACATCTAAGCTCAAATTACACCAAAGTTTTGAAGATTAAAGTAGAAGAAAAAATGTGGAATAGAACTGAACTAGAACATACTGAATAGGCAAATTACTATATCTTGCAGATGACACCTCTAACCCCGGACATTGTCCCATGGTTAATAAAAAGGGCAAAAATCTTATTGAGTTTTCAAATGAGTTGTAACAGGGTGACAAGTGTCCTACTCCTCTTTCTTCCTCATAACTTTCCCAAAGGAAAAAAAAAATTCAACTCAGTAGCCTATTTTCTTCATTATATATCAACATGAAAAGTTTAGCTATATTTTAACATATAGGATAAACGTGTGTTCACCTCCAGCATTCTCCAGTATGATTTCAAAGATGTCTTTGCTATGAAATTTTCCTATAACATAAAGAATATAAATAATAAAGAATAGCACTTGATTGGATTCATCAAAATTTGCTGCTTTGATTTGCTACCAGAAATGACCCTCCTGTAAAAACAGCAGAGGTAACCCTCAGCCACCACATACCACACAGCTGCTCAATCACATGCTCCTCTCTGGCGGTATGGCTGGGAGAATCAGAAAAAAGGTAGAACCCATAGGTTGAGACAAGAACAGTTACAATAATAATAATAATAATAATAATAATAATAATAATGAAGAAGAAGAAGAAGAAGAAGAAGAAGAAGAAGAAGAAGAAGAAGAAGAAGAAGAAGAAGATGACAAAGAAGAAAGAGAGGTAATAAAAAAGAGAGAGAGAGAAAGGAATAAAAGTCATAAGAAATAAGTAATACACAACACAACTGGTTTACTGCCTGCTGTCTGATGTCCAGCCCATCTCCCAGCAGCACTCAGCCACACCTGGCCAACTTCCCTCAGTTTGTGTGCTGGGCATCATGTCCTGTGGTCTGGAATATCCCTTGGGCCAGTTGGGGTCAGCTATCCTGGCCATGCTCCCTCCCAGGTCCCTGTGCAGCTCCTCACTTGTCAGAGCATGTGCCGTGTTTCCCAAACTTGCCAGTGATTTATGTGCATTTTTACCTCTAAAGCTTTTAAGTCAGTGGCATAAGACTGTTCCTCCTGAAGAGCAACAAACACTGTCAGTAGGTCATGCCAGCAGTCAGGCAATTAATAGAACAAGCTCTTCCATGTACCTGTGACAGAGGGTACAAAGCACCAGGTATCCCTGTCCTTGCTCTAGACTGCTGTGAGAGTCATGACACACAGGGCAAGGCTTCATTCAAAGAGCTGGATCATGCTGGATTCCTGCAGTCCACCGTCTGTAATTTGTTTTTCAATTAATTCATGCACAGATATGTTTCAGTGCACAAGAACTATCAGACTGCTGTATAATTTTATAAGAAATTGAGGAAATATTATGATTACCAAATTGAAGAGGAAAATAGGAGTTAATGAAAGGTATGATTATAACATAGTTATATTAAACTCTTGATGACAGGAATTTTTATCTTTAAAAATACTGAAAATGATGAAAACAATTCAGAAAAGGTTACCATTTCCACCTTTTTTAGAATGAAACCTTGAATATAAATTATTATGATTACAATTTTTTTTTCTTCCAAAACCTTATGGTTTTCAGTTTTATTTTTAAAAACAATTCTCATCTTGGTCTAAAGATATTTTATGGAAAAAATTTCTCAAAATATCTTTCAAGCACAGAAAGAAAGGAAATATCCTGACAATTTGTGAAATTATTTTTTTTTTCTCCCACCACTGAAAAAACCCAAACAAACTCCTTTATTCCTTCCCTGAAAGATTTTCCATTTAAAAAGATTTTTGCCTGGAAGGGACAAGTAATGTTTCTCAATTTTAATATGTTAATTAATTGCCAGATTATAATTTCTATGGAATTGAATTTGAATTCCATATTAATATTTAATGAATTAACTAGGACTAATTTGATTGTAATGAACACCAACACATTTAATGATGATTGGTTGCTTATTTTAAAAAATGAATAATAAATATTCTAATTTTCTGAGGATTGTTGTTGACAATTTCATTTTGTTTTATTTGTGTATCAACTGAAAAAGCACCTTGAGGGATATTTCTCACCTCACCTCATTGACTGTGGCTGCTCTTTGGAGAGGCTAAAAAATTTTCACTGTGGTTTTAAGTATGGTATGATTCTGAACCTCAGCTTAGTTTAAAAACTTGTCTAAGTTCACTAAAATTACTGATATTTTCCTAGATTTGAATTTCCATGGAAGAAAAACAAACTCCTTTCATGTGGAAAAGAAACTGGAACTTTGCTCCTTTGGGAGGAGGGAAGTAGGGGGAAGGACACAGCTAGGCTAAAAAAGCAAACAGTAAATTGAGGAAATAATTTCAGAAACTAAAATCTTGTAGGGTCCCAATGCTGAGAGAGGATCTGTAACTCTTCGGCATGCAACTCACCTTCTCTACACATTTTGCCATGTTTTTTATCCCCAGCTCTCAGTTCAATCTGCAGCACTGACAATCACTACAGGCTTTTTCATATTATGTCACTCATTCTCAAAACAGCACTAGTCAATTCGACGTTCTAAATGCAGCAAAAAGGAAAGGAAGAAAACTAAACAAAATCAAACTGATCACACTGAAAGCTAAGCAGGCTGGGATAAAAGATCACTCTTCTAGCAAAAGCAGCAAGTTGTAGGGACAAAACCTTGGAATGACCTGAGACTACCGAATCTGTGTGCTCA
Organism: Molothrus aeneus; assembly: GCF_037042795.1. Taxonomy (NCBI): domain Eukaryota; kingdom Metazoa; phylum Chordata; class Aves; order Passeriformes; family Icteridae; genus Molothrus; species Molothrus aeneus. Next base: position 60,233,856 of record NC_089646.1, read on the forward strand.
TAATCTCACTGACTGAAGGTTTTACTCTTTTTAGAGAGGAATGCAGGATCTCTCTTCAGTCCTAAAATTCCAGCTTGAAAATGACTCTGGTTGCCCCATTCTGCCACTGCACTACTGGCAATCTCTGGTGGCCCTTTGGATTTGCCTACGGATGTTCCCACTGAAGGCTGCAAAAGAAAATAAATCTATACCCTTCTTGGGTTTATGATCTCAATCTTTTCTCAAAAAAAAGTGAGAAAGCACAGCTCCTTGGAGAGGCAAATTCTAAAAGGGCTATTCAAATACACAGACACAGGTAAGATATCCTTCCAAAAACACACTAAAAATATTCTGCTATCTTGGCCCAATCTTCTCAAAACTTCACTGAGGAAAAAAAAATGTTATGAATCATTACTTATTGATTGCCTTAAGTGCACTTCTTAGAGTGTGATAGCATAGAGTGATCATATCTGCTCACAAACCTAGTGTAAGCAGATGCCTACCCCAAAACCTATCTTTATTATTTAAGCAATTAAGTGTGTGGCTGCATAAAGCTCAGTGCATATGAGCAGTAATATTACACCATCCTGACATGGGTTTCACTGCTGTAGAAATGAAGCCCATATTAAATTTACAAAGGTTACAAAACCATTAGCACTGATGGCTTTTAAGGAGTAAACGTTCACCATGACTCACACTTTGTTCACTTGTGCCATTTGGAAATTAAGTATTCTTAATTGCTGTAATGCACTGCAAGTTCCAACGCTTCTCAGTGACTGAGGCACATAATTCCCCTGTAATTTGAGTAAAGTATTCTAATTGATTAATTGAGTTTTCTTGTAAGATTGTGCAGGAGTTTTAGATGCAAGAAGGTTATCTTTGTTCTACCTAACATAAAAATGCTTGAAACTGCAATATAAAGTAATGTTATAGGTGCTGAGTGAAAGTACACAGCAACACAGTCTAAATGAGATGGCCATTTTTGCTGGCAACAAGTGTGTTGTACTTTACATCAAACATGCACTATGGGAGGTGAGAAGAGATAAAAGCTTTTTTTAAATTCCATTTAACATTTGCTGTCAACCTTGTGCCTTGTGTTGCCTGTCATTTATACGATCAATTTTTGTTTTGTTTTTGTTTTACTTGGTGCAATGCTTCTCACTGCATAAAAACAAGGAGCAAGAAAATCATGACATAAACAAACAAAAGAAATGTTATGGAGATCCATCAGTGCTAGGTAGACTTCAAAAATGGGGGGAAAAAAAGTGAGAAAGATCCTTTCCAACCTAAGCCATTCCATGTTTCTATAAAAGAAAGAAAGGGAGAAAGTAAAAGAGCTGGAAAAAAAACCAAACCCCTCCACAGGGTTTTTTTGCATTAAAAAATGTACTACTTAACACTGCAGTTAGCAAAGTAAAATACTAGCAAATCCATAATGTCACCAGTTGATCGAACCGGCCCCAACCCAGACCAGATATAGGATCACCCCTCAAGTTCTCGTACAGAGAACTACTTAAGCTGATTGTACTCCAGGCTTTAGAAGACAGGAGCTAACATACATACATGGACCCTGTAAATTATTTTGTACATCAAAATAAATCAAACTGAATATCAAGTCATTTTGATAAGATATTTTTCTTACTAGACTTTGCCATTCTTTCTGCAAAATGGTTGAAATGCTATTGAATTTTGAGGTAAAATGAGTGTTAGTATTTCCAGTGTGTCACAGGCCATCATAAACTTTACATTAGATGAATAGTAAAAGTTCATGTAAAATATAAAGCTTTGACCAAAGACTTCAAAGACATGGCAATCAATAAAATAACTACATGTTTCGTCTGTGTTTTAGCTGAAATGTGACTTCAACAGTAAATAAAAATTTGCTTTGACAACATTTGCTGCTTTTTCTCACTTTTAAAGAAAATGATCTGCAGCTTCCCCTGGGTTGCTGCACAAATCCAATCTAAGCAAATTTCAGAAGTCTAGAAGGGTTTCAGGGAACATCTCCTCTGTTCCACTTTCCATTCCTTGCTTTCCTTTCCTAAGCTTTTGATTACCCCAGAACCATGCTGAAAACACTGGTTTAAAAAGAAAATAATCCCTCTTTTAGTGTAGGGATGTTGATTTGTTGCTTTCCCACAGATTTTGAGGACACTAAGTTTGCAGAGGACTAGGTTCAATATTTATTTACACATTCTGCTGAACTGCACTCCAGTGACCCACAGGGTAGAAGGACAAGCCTCTTCTCTTTCTCACCTCCTCACAAGTCTGGGTCTCTGGGAAGCATCTCTCATTTCCTTCACTACTTCAGCCAGGGAGGTGGTTGAGACAGACACCTGCAAAGATCTCCCTATTCACTCATTTTGTGTGAGCAACTGCTTTAAAGCTACTTGAAGCAGTATCGTAAAATGACAGAAGTGTCTGCCAGGACCAACATTTGCCTGGTAAAGTGTTTATCTGACTCTTCACTACATATTTTTAAAATCCTGGCAGTTTTTGGTGTGGTTTTTTTTGTGAAGCACATGGAACACATTTCTCTGCCTCATGACAGAGTTTGATGAAGTTTATTGCAGAATTCCAGGTAGGGCTTCAGCTGTATGAGACTGGAAAAGCCCCAGTTTGAGCTAAGAGATCATCTGAATTAAAGGTGTGCAGCTGATACTTTCTTTGTTGCAAATGTTTAATTCTTTTTTCTTCCACATCCTTTCCCTGCCTCCCTTTTGTTGCTTGATTGTTTTTGTATCATTTCTGAAACAGATACATGCTTCCCTTTCTTCACATGGAGTTTATTCCTAACAATGCCTGCCTCTCTGTCACACCAGCTCACAATTTGTATCACCCAATACACTAAGGGCCACAATTCATTTCAGTCATGGTTCAAAGCTATCCTGAAATAATCACAAAGTGACACTGTGAAATTACTGTAAAAAATTGTGCGGCAGTGTCATGACATTTTATAATTGAGACCTCTAGTACTCATAGCTCTATCAAAGCCCATAAGGAGGAGGGGAAAAATTGTGTTTTGACAGACATAGCAGCTTGTGATGTGCAAGCAAGATTGTATAAAGTCAGCCATGTAGAAAGTTATCGGATGTTCCAGTTTGTGCCCCCATGAAATTGGCACAAATCATCTGGATTTGACTTCAGGAAGGTGGTTAGGAGTAACATGAGAGAGTAAACGAGAAGGTAATGGCCACTCAATGACTTAACCTGTGTCACAGGGCAACTAATGTGTCAGCAAAGAATCAAATAAAGATGAATGAGCTTATCAGAGAACCATGCACTGCCTCATTGGGTCCAATTTAATTAAACAAAGGAACTGTTCATATAGAAAGATTAATAGAGCAACCATATACAGTAACTGCTATGAAAATATATCAGAGAAATACATAAACAGTAAGAGGCAGCTGCTATGTAATATTTTCTCTCATAATAATGATGAAAATAATCAGGTGACCAGAATCATTTGACCAGCCATACACATCTTTTTGGTAAAGGTCTGAGCTTATATGTAATTCACACCAGCTGAAGATGCCACTTGTATGAACCAGCTAAATGGTGATAAATGGAAATTTGCCTAGTCAATCTACTCTAGAGCTTTCTCTGAGTGTGTGAAACAGGTTGTCCTCTTTGGGGAAGGACGCAAGCATGTCTCCCAAAGGAAATATTGCCATATGAAGTCACTTCTCTTGCATCAGAATACTTCTCTGGATAAGAAAAATATTTGACTTTGGTCACAAAGTACATTTTATTACCCAGAAAATAAAAAAAAAAGTTAATATCAATATAACTTGTAACAATCAGCCTAGCAAATAATTTACTGGTAAGAAAAGTGGAGTGAAGAAGAGGAGGGTAAAAGGAATGAGTGCAGAATTAATCAAGTTTATTTAGAAAAACATAAGGTAGTAGTTTTACACTTTTGGGTTGTAAATGGCATTTCACAGTTAGGTACTTTCAGTTTGAAAGCATCACTTTTGTAGTCTGGACCACAATATGTCAGTGCAAGGCAGCACAGTCCAGCATCACTCTCAGCCTGTGACTGAATACCACAAGGGCAGCAGAGTATCTTCTGTTTGAGGAGTATAGGAGCAGAGCTGTTACTTGACAGAGCTGTGCCATGTTAGGAGAGGAAATATGGAACTCTGTATTACTGTCTGTACAGTGGCAAAATTTCTCCATTGCAATATGAAGTGCAGGAAGTTCTTGCTTTGAGGTAGCTAGGGGTCTCTACCTGGTAAAAGTGCTGTAGCACTGTCTTTGAATTCTTCATTCCTAGGAGAAATTACTGATTTTAAGAGAGGAGTTTGGACCCTCAAAACCAAAAGACCAAAGAAAATGAAATGCTCAGGCAATTTTACCCCTGGTTCGAACTCCAATTTTGTATCATTTTGTTTTGGTTTGTTTTTTCTCCTATCACTATATCTACCAGCCCATGCAAGGGCTGCAGTTTTTTACTGCTGTAAATAATAATAGCTGCAGCAGTAGCAGCTTGTATGTCCTTTTTTTAGTTAGCACAGAATTGGAGCTGTAAAGAGACAGTAATGTTTCATTTGTTTTCACCATCATTTCCCCATTCTTTTCTTTGGACTGAGGCAATAGAAGCACCCAGTGTGTAAGCACAGCATACCCAATTGCCTTTAAAATTTCATGTATTTTTCTTCCCCTCATCCTAGGCATGCCTGGCTGTCTTGAGTAAAAGTATGAATTTACTTCAGAAAATATCACAAATACATATCACTAAGAAGTTCTGTTCAACTGCAAATCAGAAGAACCTAATTGAAGAGGAAAAAAAGTTCAATAAGTTCAGTTCTAGCAAATGAAAACTTACATTGTAATGCTGCAAAGAATTCAAAGTACTGTACTTCATATTCAGGTGGAACTGGTTACATTGAATATTTTGAATTGTAAGGATTGCCTCATTACCACTTTTATCCTCCTTCTACCCTGTAAGATGTGACAAGTGCTGACCTACATCAGATGTTTCAAAAGAGAACTTTTAGCTACAACTTTGTCCATCCAGAAGACTGGCATGGAGAGGTGGGCAGGTAAGGGCAGAACTCAAAGATGCTGGAAGCTGCAGGCCAGCCTGGCAGGTCCAACAGGCAGCAGAGGAAATGGGCTGTGGGTAGGTACCAGTTGTTCTTGTCTGCTTCTGATCCAGACAGAATGGCTGGATGAGTCTCCAGGCAGCACCAGGAAGTGCATCCCTTTAGGAACTAAGACAACCTCCACCTTGCCTTCCGTGAGAAGCAAGGTAGGAAATGTCTTCAGAGAATTTGCCTTTTAAATTGTACCACAGGTTTCTTCTACACATCCACAAGAAGGCATCACTTCTCTCCTCTCTCTCTGGCTCTTACCGTCTTTTGGTTTGTCACCTCCCATGTCGTCTTTAATGGCAGATCAGCATGTGCATGAATAAATTGAGTTCAGACAAATAGGAATATTCTTAGCTGGGATTGTTCCCTCAAGAAATATGTCTAAGTCAGACTTTTGGCTGCCTGCAATTTTACCCTACTCTTTGAATGGCACAATGCCCACTCACAGGCTGGTCAGAGCTTAGGGCATAATTGTCAACCAACAGTGGATTAGATGTGGGGTTTCACTACAGTGGAAATTATATTTCCCTTGCTGTGGAAATCCTTTCTTTTTTGCATCACTGAACAGTGCAATAACCAGTTTCTTTCAGAGTGACAGAGGTGAATCATATTTCTAAGACAAATTACAAACCACATCAAACCAAACAAAAAGTTGAAAACAGAGGAAGAAAAGAAATCATGAAGAAATTACAACTTGATGAAAATGCTGACTTTTTAATGAGAAATCCATAAGCACCTATGAAATTGCTGGCAATTTTATATAAAAGGAAGAGTTTAAAAGACTTTAGTCACTAGTGAGGTGTGAAAAAGGAATGGGGGAATGAGGAGCATTATTGCTGAGGTGGGATATTAAGAAAATGAGCATATGATGTATTTCACAAGACTTTCTTTACTCCTCTCAAAAACATCAATTATGTGACAGTTAGATTAAAAGAATATAAAACTTTCCTCTCAGCTGCTGCCTGCTCAGGATATAAAACAAAACCAACACATGGTTCCTTGTCCTGCTGTGGACAGAAATACAAAAATTTGGTCCAATCATTTTGGTATAGACAGTGAACTTGCAGGTTTTCCTTTAAGAGACAGTATATACTATGGTATTGTGTGAGAGAATCTGCTTCCCCTCTGCATGAATGACTCATTGCTCCTCCAGCAAATGCTCCATTTAGATATTAGTGCTTTGTCAGCCCAAGACACCTTCTGTAAATAGATGCAGCAGGATTATTAATTTCATTTTGCAGGGTGACCCACCTGCACTTAGTGGCAGCACCTTCATTTTCCATGTTGCTGAATTGCACCCAGCATGGACTGGAAGAAAAAAAGAAAACAGGGCATGTCCTGTTTCCCTGATGACTGAGACACAGTGTGAACTGTCCACCTCACCACATGCAACATCAGGAATTGAAGACCAGTGGTGGGTTTTTTTTTGTTTTTGATGGACCTGAATAAAAGTGTATTTATTCTGAAATGAACTAATACATGCTAGTAGTAAGATTCAGCTCCTTTTCCTCCCTCTCTCCTCTCAAAAATTGGAGGGCTAGATCCTAAGAGGATGAGATAAAATATGTCTTGTGGGACATGGTAAACAGGAGACCTTTCTCATTTCCTTTCATTGGATGCTCAGTGGGAACATTAACCCAGGATAAGGAAAATCATGTTCAATCATTTCCTGTAAAGGGGACATCCTTCCAGGACAGTAATGTGATGGAGATATGATGAGTAATGTGAGAAAAGGCATTATCATTCTCCCTGTGGTAGCTACTCTGTGTTGCATATATTTAAGTAGGGTATGGAACAAAACATTCCCATTTTTTTTCAGAAGGATGTCCTCATTCTGTTGCCCCATGAATTTCTGAGAAATCTACTGTGAATCAAAAAGTGGGCAAGAGTTTATTTTTGCCACTCTTCAGAAGAGTGTCCTAACCTCTAAGCCAATGGTCATTTGCAGATGAGTGTCTTTGAGAAAGCTGGCATATTGCTCCCCTTCACAAACCATAAGCCACACCCTTCTGTGCTCCACCACCAGTATGTGTGTGATGTCCCTGGCTGAGTGTGCCTGGATCAGACCAAGCAGATGATTTTCTCAGAAAAGGCTGTGCTAGTCTTTTCTAGCAGAAACATTTCAAACTATATGAGAAACTGCAAGGAAAATAACATTAGCATATGGGCTATAATACCTCCCTGCTCTAAGGGGAGAGTTTAAGAAGAGGGAGAAGTGCTACAATATGGACCGTTACCATAATCAGTGGGCAAATAAATAAAATAAGGAAACATGCACAAGTCTTGTACCAGTGTGGTGAAGCCAGAAATGCCCTCATTGAAAAGCCATTTCCAGCAGTAGCTCTTTGGTGAATTTGACTCAAACTGAGAAGTAGATTTGCTATGGTAAATGCACATTTCTGTTTAAAGAAATAATTTATTTTAAAATATGTGTTTGTAATGGGCTAACCATAATCCATCCTTAATTAAATGCAGATTTAATGTGTGTGTGGGTGTGGGTGTGTATATATGTAATATATATATTTATGAACCGATCTTTAATAGCTTCTCATATTCCCATCAGCTGACTGAAGGTTTCCTTTCAAGATGGGGATCAATTTTTTGACAGCATGCTCCCAGTGATACTTTCCAAATTGCAAGCAGCGGGGTGCTATGGCCAAATGATCATTCCTGCTGAAGGCAGGATTTGTGAGATTAGGTGCATTGCCCTGCTAACATGGCAATGTCACTTTCAAAGTCTGCATGAGACTTCCTGTACTGCATGTCCCACTCCAGTATGCCAGTCCAACTGCAGTATCTCTGAGATCCCTGCATGAGGTGCATTTCACCCAGTACATACAGCCATAGGCAGCCAGATTTCCATTTTCTTTACATAGGGATTGTCTAAAATACTATACAGTTTCTTCCCTTCTTAAATTTGTATGTCTTACTAATCCCAGCAAAACTAAAGGGAAGACCTTAAAAAGATAAACTTGGTTTTTGATGTGGGCTGGTAATCAATGGAGTAATATAATAATTATTTTCTGTCTGCAGTGAAACTATATACATTTCAATGGTTGCAATTTACGTTCTGTTCCAGAATATATGTAAAACAATTTCCAATGACAGAATTTAAATTAACACATGCTTTATACACAATGGAGGAAACATCCCTTCTCCATGTGTTGAAATCAAATGTGATTTTGTATAGACAAGCCTGATATATGCTTGCAAACATCCCCTAAAATATCATTACACTGTGGAAGGATTAAAAACATTGAATCATGTGGTGACCTTTCAGTAGAACAGAGAATTTAACTCTCAAGTCAAATTTACTGTTGAGAGTTCACTGTCTCTTAATTTAATGCACTTCTTACTATCAAGCATAAAGCAGAATTACATTTTTGCCTTTTATTACCGCCAAATTAATTATGTTAGAGGAACTGTTTGGGTAAAAGTAGCATATTCTGAATAATATTGGGTCTATTTTGAGTCTCTGCTGGCTAGAGCATCTCATTATACATCAATCTACATAACATTTAGCATATTTGGCTTCTAAAATATGGCAGTGGTTTGCCTACAACAAAGCTGTAGCTGAAGAAGACATCTTACTGAACAAATTAATGTAGCAGCAAATATGATATATGTGCATACTATATTTCTGCTCGTACACTAATAAGTAACCCTATGCTTTTGTGGAACTCACACGATGAAGTCAGCTTTCAGATAAAATGATCAGTAGGTCCTGTTCAAAGGAATCAGTTAATCTTTTCCCTTTGTTCACTTTTTAATTTCTGCGTGGTTATCTAGGGTACATCTAAACAGGAACAGCAACAATCTCAAATTAAAAAAAAATTACAGAAAGGAAGGAAGGAGCAAGGGAAAGAAAAAAAAGAAAAAAGCAAACTTAAACAATGCCTCTTATTGTGACAGCAACTCTTCCTTAACAGCCTCAAGTGTTTAACATATTGAAACAGTTCATCTTCCTTCAATGAACTTTAATAACTCTGCCAGGTAAGAAGCTATGCTCCATACTTCTTCATGTTGTCTTTTCCCTTCAACATATCTATACTGATCTCCTCATCTGGTCAACTTTACAGCTCCGGTGTTTGGAGACCAGTGAGCTCAGTTATTACCATCATCAATAACCTGTCCCACTTTCTCCTCTTCATTTCTCAAACCCTTCTCTTTCCCCTTCAAAATCTAATAATAGCTCCTTGCCATGATAGCTGATCAATACAAGAGGGCACCTGTTCACTTTACTCAACACACCATGCTAAAGTAACATGACAAAGGAACAAATATGATTCTGCCTGAATTGTGTCAAGTAACAAGAAAACTATCCAGGAAGTTTCCCTTCAGGGAAAATTTCATGAAACACTACAGATAACCAATTTTTAGACATAGAACTAATCTCTTTCATCTCACTTTCTCTTTTGCTTCAGGTATGATAGTTGGGAACATTAATACAGACAAACTTCAGGCAGCAGTGGTGGTGCTGGCGCTGCAGCAGCAGCAGCAGCCTGCGAGCCAGCCATCCATGCCGGCACCTAAATCACCCTAACGAAGGAAATGAGGAAGGTGTTATAAAACCACAAGGAGCAAAACATTTGCATGTTCTCTTTGACTAGGGAAGTTTTCTAAAGTAATGTCAATTCGCGTTTTAAAGAACGGTTCAGTACTTAGCAATATTAATCCTTATTTTTCCACAAATTTGGATGAATGTCTAGTTATCAGCTGTTCATTGGCACTTGAAAAATTTTTGTTGTGTGTAACTCATATCAAATGTACATTTGAAGTCTGTGCTTGCATGTACACACACTAAAAAACCTGGTGTCATAGATAAAAGTCTCTGATAACTCAGTAAAACCATTTGTTAATTAAATATTGCTAGTCAGGTGGGTCAGAACTGCTGAATCACTGTCCAGACAGGAGAATGACAGAGTCCTAAAATAAGAAATAGTTGCTGAGAGAAAGAACTCATTTCAGTTATCTGATTATGGTCAATGATTTGCCTGATTAAACTCTTATTACACAAGACTTAGAAGTTGATCTAAAATTTTCATATTAGAGAGCATTAAATACTAACCTAACTACTTCATTTCCATCCCCTGAAATAAATCATTCTAATTAATTAAGGTTCTGCAGTCTTCTTTGTGCAGAGGACATATGCTTCTGTCAAACAATCCACGCTTTTTCTACATACCTGCACAAGTACCTCTCAAAACAACAGTACGAGGCAGTACAAATAAATACCATATTAAATTATCAGATTTAGCTTAATCCTTTCTTTCCCATCTCAGTTTTGTGGGTTAGAAATGAGAAAATGGGAATATTTATTTTTGTGTATTGACTGAACATGCAATTTTAAACCGACGAGATCTTATTTAATTTTCTGTGCAAAAACAAACCGATACCGTAAGCATTTAAATATAACAGTGCACTTTTTAAAATGCTAGCAGCTGGTTAAGAATGTACTGGTGTTTTAAATGCACAACTGAACATAAGCTAGTTTTATATTATTTCTGGACTGAAACTTCAGAACACTTCAATTTCATTTACCATTTTTAACTCACATTAGTGTTTTCCTATTATATTTACCCTACCGGAATGATAATAAAGCTAGCTTAAGAAGCTGGTTAGTGTTTGAGGAAATCATGTGGTTTTAGAGAAATTTTTTATGTTTTTGATACTAATGCTAAGAATTTTCAATAATAATAATAAAAAAAAACCAGATCCTGCAGAAATAGCAAATGTGTTAGATTATTTCCCCTATGATACTTTTCTTCTGTGTGGAGTCAGTTAAAATTCATTTACATTACTAATAGTGATACATCACTATATTACTAATAGTGTTGCTATATTTACATTACTAATAGTGATGCATCACTTTCTTCTTGGTTTACTATAATATAGCATTTTCAGGCTTAGATAGATTCTAAGCCAGCTCTATGCTGTGGGAGGTTAGAGAATTTGTTGCTGTTCTGTGACTAAATATTTTAATGCCTAATATTCTCCTACTAATACCTAACATTTTCTAGTATTTTTTATGACTACAAAATCAAGTTGTGGCTTTAGTTAGATAAGAGAGGAGAATTATTTTCTCTCATGATGACACTGTTATTTTATTTTGAAATAACACACATACCTCTTTACGCAACACACAGATAGTTTTATTACTTTGTAAATAACTGTTTTTCAATTTTTCTAAGGTGAATATGATACTACCCTATCTACAGATCCCAGTACAAGAATTTTGGGAGGTAATGAGGAAAAAGATCTTTTATCCACTAAGCAACAACCTTTTTAATAGAGTGGTATTGACTCATTTTCTACACTTAAGTCTCCACATTATTACATAATTTCTGCCATGTGCTAGAGGGGCAGTATGGTTTTGCTGTGTTGATTTGGTTTTTTATGGTGAGGTGAACTTGTGCTTTCCTTATGTGCATTGTTGTTTCTGTCTGGCTGCAGTGACACCTACTGATGGCAGAACCCTTGAATTGGAGTTGAGGATGGCCAGTCCACTTCATGGATTTTAACAATGCTTCAGGGAGAGGGAATAACGTACAAGGAAGCCACTGGACACAGGCTTAGTAATCTTTCTTAAAGCTTTCTTTTCCATAGCTGGTCAAGAATTAACATTCTCACTGCGCACCAATGGCAAACCAAGGAACAGATCTGATGGCAAGACCTGACGAGGACATGGGCAATTCCCTCCTTATTTAATACTCATGTCTCTGTCCTTCTGTTTCCAATGTTTGTTTGTTTGTTTGTTTGTTTGTTTTGTAATAGCTCCTCTCTGCCATCCTTGGTTCACTGAATATGCCTCAAAAGGCAGCCAGCTATCTGCTGTCCCACCTCTCACACACCTAATTCCAAATAATACTATCGTTAGCAAAGAGTACAGCTCTGGCTGCAACCTAAACCACAACACAATTAACAAAATAATTGCTCCAAGAGACACTGCATTCTGCTAATAGTTAATTTTTTTAAAAAATAAAAACCATTAATTTATACTCTGGAACATCTGTGACCCATTCACAGGGCTGAAAAACCAAAGCAACCTTATTTCTGTAGATCCAAGACAGCCTCCCACTCCACAGACCTACACGTGTGTTCCCTCCCATCCTGAAACACATATATGAACAACACACACATCTTTTCCTTTGTATCATTGTGATTTTGGAAAAATGACAGAAAAGTATCTTAGTTTAAGACAGTGATTCCCAAGGTGCTCTGCTCTGACACAAGATGCCTGCAGTTAGTGCTTTTCTTTTCTAGTGTATCATGGGGTAGCACTGAGACTAGTTCTGAATTTATCATATTATTTAAGTGGCAAATTTTCTTTATTTTATTTTCCATTTGCTTTGCTCTTAGAGTGCAAAGGAGAGCTGTTCATGCGTTTGTCTACACAGCAGGAGTTTTTTCACTTGCTGTTGGCTCTGGGTCAAATATTCATGCGTTATTAGTGCAAAATCTTTGCAAAGCAAAAAGCCACTCTGCTGGGAAACCAGCTCACCGAAGAGAATGTTCCTTTTGGTAGTAATTAACTGTAATACTGTGGAGGAGTTCTAACAAAGGTGTAAACAAAACAAGAAAATTTACAGCACCATCTTTTTTTCACCTGAAATATGAGAACTGTTTGCATGTATATCTTCACTTATGTAGGATACGCTGCAGTTATAAAGCTTGCAAAAAAAAAGGAGGAACACTAAACATAATTTAAACAAGTAATAAGAACTTAATTTGCCCAAACTGTCAAAAGTATTGCCGACATTTCTTCACATGACAAAGCTCATCACTTCATCACGATTGCCTCAGAACAATATGACTTAGCTTTGAATAGCTGTCCTTAAAATCTGGCAATAGAAAGCAAGTGCAAGGCACCCATTAACACAATCTCAAAAAGTTAAAAGCAAAAGGAGTTGTGCTCCAGGATCCAATTACTGTGTTTGCTACTCGCTAGTGCCACCACATGGAGTGATATTTGAATATAAACCAACCATTACAGAACCAGGAAATTGTCTGTAAATAATACATAGAATACCATACTTCAGTAAGAGAGCAGAGGAAGATATATATATATCTCCTCTCTACTGTGCAAAGCTCAGATTGTGCCCTCGTAAAAGTGGAGATGTCCCATTTCTAAGAGCACAAATGTACTTTAGTAAAAGCAGAACAGCCAAACTGCTTTATTCCTCCAATAAAAGAAAGAACCATTTGGTAAAAGGATGCATTACACATTTTCTATTTAAATCAGTTTATAAGAAACAGATGTTAAGTTTCCTTTGGTAAGAAAAAGGAAGGGTTATAAATGAATTAACGTGACTTCTCTGTGGATGTTCTACTCTTCTTTGTTCCTTTAAAATTTTGCATCAAAAGTAAAGCAAACTGAAATATAAGGTGCCATAATAAGCTGGCATAAGAAGGGAAAATTATATTTAACTGCCACTTCCATAAAACATGCCAAAGCATCCTGTGCTACAGCACAAGAATCAAACACGTGCAATGCAAATACTTATTAAAACAAAGTGATTGTCAAGCACAAAATACCTATGGCATTCCCTATGCTGGCAAATGCAGAGGAGCAACAGACAAAATGATTGAGTAACAAACCTGCTGTGGTATAATTTCAGTTTCCTATTCAGCTGAAGACACATTACAAGCTGGCTGCAGCACTTGTACAAAACAGGTTTACAGGAAATATTTTGGGGACAACACTGATCTAGACAAGGGAGAGACTTAACTACATTTAAGACAACCATGCAGTTCTAGGCTTTCTTTGTATTTTTCTTAGCATTTTCTCTATATTAGTGTTTTTGGCTTCCCCCTCCCATCCCCTTCCCTATGTCACTAATGTCTTTAAAAAGCTTTAATTAAATATCAACTTCCATGGTCTCTGGACAGTGTTTCACACGTGGCCATCTCAGTGCAGGAGGGCTCAGGCTCCGTGTGGGAATTCTGTCTCCCACATGGCTCCACTGAACTCATCCTTAACGATCTATCCCCGCTTACCTAACTTCAACGCTATTTTTCCTGAGACTGCATTAATGAATCCAATAAATAAAGCATTGTATCACCCATGCAGTATAGACATTAATTTTAGAACAAAACATTAATCAATTTAAATTTATGTACTAATGCAGACACAATCAATTTGAACTTCTTATGACAATTAACAAAGCTTTTGCTACATCCCTAAAACACACTGACCCATCAATTATGGTTTGCATCAAACTAATGCTAATGGTACTTCCTTCTTCCTTAGGCTGTCAGCAGCCTACCTGATTGGTCAACTTCAATGCAGCAGATCAATTAATATAAATTATACATGCACGGAAAGATGGGTTAATATCATAAGTTCATTTAATTAATTGTGTTTGATTAAATGAGGTACTTTCATTAGCCCTCTTAGCCATGAACCATATATACATCATAATCCTTTTACAAGCTCAGCCGTCCAGACACAGACCTGACATTGGGAGCATATTCAAATTACCAGCAGCAGCCATGCAAACCTCCCTGCATAATTAACAACTAAACGAGCTGCAGTCACTTAAGCTGAAAAGAAAACTGTTCACATCAACCTCTCTGATACTGTTTAAATTGAAGATGTCATGGGTAAAACAAAGGTGAACAGACAATGGTAATTAAAAATTAAAAAGGACAAGGGGGATTTGCTACTAATGGAAGCAAAGTGAAAAGAGGGCTAAGGGCCTGGTTGTTAAAAAAAAAAGAAAAGAAAAAAAAGGAAAAGGATGCTGGTATTAGGTGATTCTGCTCTTGTTCTCATAACAGTGAGCCAGGGTGAGCAGTGTATGTCAGGCTTCAGAAGGAAAATGATAGCATAGAGACCATCCTATAGGGTTAGTTTATATGGAACACTGCATTAGCAACTAAACCCCTAACACAGGTAAAGGCAAGCAATCTGGGTTTATCCCATATCAGAAATGTGCTATTTCTATTGGAAACATTGCAGTTTCATCAACTTAAAGAAAAATCTGAAGAGTGGTCTAAGACAGGCCTCCTTGTCTCACCAATCTCCTTTGAAAAGAATTCTTTAAAATGGACTTTCCTAGAAGGAACTTTTCTGAGTCTCAATATGAAAAGCTACATAAATCTGAAGGCAGTTTTTCTCTTTTCCTTGGTTCAATGCCTGCCCTTCTAGGCACAATTGCAATTCACAGCTGTGCTGAAGATACAGCAAATGCTGCAGCTCAACAGCAGACAAAACAGAAGTGTGAGTACGAAACCTCAGAATAACTTGTTGACTACAACTCTGTAGCATCAATTTGTAAAAAAAAATATTGGTGTGCTATCCTGATCCCATTCTATGTGTTAAATACAAAAGAAATTATGACAAAAGACCATGGGTATCCAGAGCTTCTAGCTGTTGATTCATTTTCTCTGCTAAAAATAAATGTATTATATCACAGGCAGGAAAACACAAATATGATTTTTCAAGATAATATGAATATATTGAAGAGTTTCTTTTCAATAATTTCAATATCAACCATTACTGGAAATCATACTGCCAATGCAATTCAAAGGCATTAAGGTCCTCCTGGTACACGATAACAAAGTCATGTTCAAACTCCTTTCAAAGCTAATTTCAGCACCTACCATTTGACAGAAACCTCATTACAGTGGAATTCCTTTGAATTAATGAAAAACATTAGCAGACTCTCTGCCCATGAATGGCCAAAATGAGGCAAGGGTGCTCCACATCACGGGGGTGGGGGGTGGTGATAGAAAGACAAAAGAGAGTTCAGAGTAATGCTGACCAGCCATGACTTCCAAAACACAAGTGAAACTGTGTTAGCTGTCCTGGAAACTCACAGGAGCTTACAGCTTAAGGTAAAAGTCATCCAAGTTGTCCCATTCCTTAGTGCAGTGGCTACAGGGATGCTTCACTACCAGATTTCTGCTGTGTGTGGACCTGTTACAGAATGTCACTTAAGCATATATTTTTACCGCAAGCTGTTGTACAGAAAAATCTTCCTCTGGTCTGGGTAAAAAACCCTACTACCATAAAATAAATAAAAAGCAGCAGGTTCTTTGAGAGTCCAGCATTTTGGTACCTATTGCAATGCAAGACCAGGATTTGCTCTTCTGACATACACCATCTACTTGTACTACTCTGTCCTTAGACCATGGATTATAGTATGGATGAAAATTATTGCAGTTTTTTGACAAAACTAAGGATGCTCATGTTACTATATACACTGAATTATATATCAAACATATTCTTTAGCACTATTATCTATGTCATACTGCTGAGACAGAAAGTACTCAAGGAGAGTGACTGCCTGGAAACAGCTGTCATGTGGAATTTTTATAAATACTTTATTGTATTGCTATGATGAGTTCATGTTCCCAGACCCAAAGGTGCTTTACTGCCTACATCTGTCTTTAAGCCTGTGCATAGTTCCAATAAATCATAATAAATTTATTTGATTCATTGGCCTAAGTAGAGAAAGCAATAGTGCCGCTTATCCACAGAATTGTACCCCCAATTCCTCTCACTCACAAAAGGAAGCAGAATTAGAACTTGATCTCTTACCAGTGTATACATTGAAGCATTTTTCTGTTTGAATCCATCTGCAGAAAAGCAGCTGTTAGCCCAAACTTTTCTAATTTTTGTGTCAGTGAAATTGCCATTCTGGGACACAGGCATGGAACTGAGGAACAAACTGCAAGTGGTTTCAAGATGAGAAAGAAGGATAAGTAATGTCTGATCAGAATGAGTATCAAACAGTACAGAACATATCCCTGCAATCACAGTCTAATGTCAATAATTTCAGTAGTAATACAAACAGATCCTTAATTCATGTAATGACAACCTCTGTCTTTTTATAGTTTGCCCTCTCTTTCATATAGATTTGTGTTCAAAATGTAACCTTTAAGAACTCAATTCCTGGAGTTTAACTAATCTGCTTTCTCTACTAAAGCATGAATAATATGCCTAAGTATTGCTAATTCAGCATTGAAAAATAAATTACACTTTAAGCCAAACAATTAACCCACAGCTTCAAAATGTTCCTATGTTCCATTGAATGTTACAAGGAGAAATAATGAGGCTGCCCCCTCTGCTGCCCTCATCTTAAAATCTATGAAAATTTCAGAGGATCTAGTAATATTAAATCAAGTTGCTGCTGACTCAAAGCTCCATCCAATGACTCATCATAAAAGCAGCCTTAGTCCAAGGTTTAAAATTATTCCACTGTGGCTCTTCCTAGGGGTATTCCCCCAGAAGATGTAACACACGTGCCTGTTGACACAACACGTGCCAAAAGCCTTACGTTACATCCTTGGGGAAATAAACGTGACGTGCTCAGAATTTGATGCTAATCTTACCTCTTTATTCCACTGCAAACTTCCAAGTTTTCTTTGGTAAAAACAAGTCTAGCATGGTTTAAAGCTCCCTTCTGTGAAGCTATGGAGAAAAAAAAATAATCAAGGGCTTCCTAAAGTTTTCTGCATTTTTTTCCCTGTAAATTACTCCACCTGTGATCCAAAATATCATGAAGGCTGTCAAAATTTACTGGAGTATATCAGAAAAGTGTAGAAAACAAAACTGAATTTCTAATTTAAAGATGGGGAAAATCAAAACAACATCATTTTTAATCTTTCTCATGAGCTGAATAAGAGGGTAACTATTTTCTTTTTCCATTGCAATTGAAGTATTAGTGCTCTGCGTTTTCTCTGCAATGCATGAAGGTGTTGATGTTTAAGCAGCACAGAAAATACAGAAACCTCTTCTGGCTTAGATCCTACTAAGGTCATCAACAATTATGGAAGAGATACCCAAGCCAGAAGCTGACTTTTAACTGGAGAGAAAGTTTTTTTACTAATTTTTTTTGTCTGAGACCAGATCATCTTTATCTTAAGCTTCTGAGAGTACATTACAGACTTCATTTAAGGCAGAGTACCTTTTCTCCATTTTATTTATACTGTTTTTCTCTCAAATTAGGTTTTTGCCCTCTCAAAAGTATTTTAATATTTTTTCACATATGCACAAGCAGTTATAATTAAAATTATGAAGAAAATATAAGGTAAGCCAAATAAGAAATTAAAATAAGGCCCTGTAGGTCCATATCTAATATATTCTATAAGCCAAGTGATATCCACCTCAATTTGCAGTTCATGTTTTGCCTACTTGTTTTTTAAAATTATGAACAATTATGCTGTATTATCAGAGAATATTAGGTAACCTTCAATGCATATCAGACATTACAATCTTATAATTTATTAAAAAAAAACAAAACCAAAACACACCCTAACAAGTTATAAACAACCATTAACTGTCTTTCAAATTATATTTGTAGCATCTTTCAACAAATTAAGCATGTAACACCTATTCCTCATGTTGAAAGACATTTTAACATCATTACTGGCATTGATATGTCCAAAGCACTGTACCTTCCATTTGTAAAGACCCTCTGTTTTTAGTAAGATTTCCCCCCAAAACAGATCTTTCTCAAAAATTCCTTTTATATATTTAAATTGGTTTAATGAGGAACACATCTTCAACTAAGAAGAATTTCATGTCATTCTACTTTTAATTCTTGTGAGCTATCCCACAGACATCATTAAAAAGGAAAAAGTAATTATTTTAAATGAACTTCATATACTTTGATAGATTCCTTAGTGGAGACAGACAGAACTTTATTGATATTTAAACTAAGGTAGATAACTGAGTCCATTTGATAGATATTTAGAGTCAAATCCCATGTTCTCATGAGGTCAGGCAGTACAACAGAAATCACAGGCAGAACATCCATTCTCAGCAGCTCAAAATTCAGACCTTACAAACAATGCACATGGAATCATTTGGGTTGGAAAGGACCTTTAAGATCACTGAGAGAGACCATAAACCTAATGTTATGCCCATTAAGGCTCAAAATGCCTATTTAGAAACCAGTCAAGTATTGAGAATCTTCTTTCTTTGAATCAGAGGCTTTTTTATATATTTTAAACAAAATCAGACTACTGCTATTACTTGCAAGGCTGGAAGAACAGGTATGTTATATAGGATGCATTGGAGCATGCATTTCTTTCAAGCTTAGTAAGTAATAGCAGAGCTTCAATTTTTGTAATAAATACATAGAAAAAATCTTGATTTTTAAACCATAAGGAGAACTGAAAGCTCTTTATAGTGAGGAACAGTTTCCTTCAATTGATTGTAAAGGGCGATTTTTGGTCTCAGTTTTGCCAATGTGGGAGGAAAAGAAAAATGGAAAAGGAGAACAACTGTCTATCTTTAAAAAATCATTAAATTCACTGTGAGAAAGAAATCTAATGGGAAGCAGAAAATCCCAAACTTTGCATCATTCTGGTTTTTGACAAGTGAAACTTTCTCTATTTTTAGTTAGGTCTACATGAGTCTCGTCAGGAATCACTGTTAACACTGACAGTTTTATTATTTTGAAATTTCTTTTGCCGTTACTGGAAACACTCTTTGGACCACATAGGCTAACGCAATTATAAAACAACGAAAGGGGTGAAGAGAGCAATATTTATGTTGCTGTATGTTAAGAATGAAACTTGGCACTGCAAGCGCTGCACTTTTCAAGGGTATGTATGCATGTACTGGAAGAGGACCACATTTTCCTCTTAGAGGCAAGTTTATAAAGCATTGCATTCACAGCCAAAAAAGTTTTTGGCCATAATTGAAGGAGGCATAAAAACATATTGCCTCTTTCAGTAAAACCCATCTTATTACTAAGTTCTTTTAAAACTGTTTAACATCAAACTTGTTCTCTGCTCACAGAAAATACTTATTGGATTACAGAAACTAAACTTCTTATAAATGAAAGCTTTACCTCGAGCATACAAACACATACACACATGTGCTTTGCATTCTTAAATATGTATTTTGGTAACATTGCTCAATGACAACACCCATTTTATTTTCACCAAGGAAAAACAGTGCTGAAATCATAACTGCCCTTCTAAGGGGATTGAAAAGCCAATTTTATGAATGTTAAAGCCCAACTACCCCAGCAGTACTATTTTTTCTTTAATTTGGCAGTATTCTGATATTGTATTTGTCATTTTATTTCAGGTAAGCAATCTGAGACCTAAATGTATCAGCATCAGACTCCTCCAGTCATTTACTCATGTTTTTTTAAGTGGAGTGTCAGTAGTATGAAAGACACAGACAAAGGATTATAGAAATGGCTATGAATGTACTAGTCTTCAGAAGCCCTGAAAACTCAAAAGAACTCTGTATATCCAAAGTTGAAAATTCCAAAATTTTCAGTCATAAATTCCAAATTACATCAGAAGACTTCCCATGACTTCATCTAATCTCTAAAATCACAATTCTAAGCAATAACCTGTGAACATTGACTTGGCTAAAAGAAGAAATTTGGTGATTAGAAAAACAGACTGGGCATCCACAAGACTAGGGCTAGGTCCAATTTGTAACCATGAGAACCTCCCATGCTTCAGGCCCTCACCAGCACAAGAAATGAAAAATTAAATCCACTAGAAGCAAAAGTAATTCAGTGATTGAATGAGAGGAAAGACAATCCCATACCTTGGCCTCTGTATTAAACTACTCTGCACTGGAACTTTTCAGACAGAACTTGACTTTCCTCTTTTTCTGACTTTTTTTTTGCTCCCGGGAAAATCACTGATGGTCCCACCTTCCTAATTATGAAACTGGGACAACTTTCTGCTCCCACACTTCTAATCTGGGCTGTCAAAAGCCCACATTCATGTCTAGGAAGGACTTACAACTACAGTGAAGGAGACCACCAAAGAAATTTCAGAGTATGTAGCACTTTGACAAAAATTCAACTGCAGTAATGGCAGATCAGCTCCATAGGATTTTGAAGGATTGGAAGGAAATTTGCTGGCTATTGCTAAGGAAGAAAATTGAGTCTAAACAATAATTTTTTTTTCCTCTGTGCACTACAGAGAAGTGTATTCTTTACAGGTGGTAAAATACACAAAATGAGGTATGAAAAGGAAACCCTGC